>NW_019154126.1:13454664-13718752 GCF_002288905.1 Enhydra lutris kenyoni | reverse complement strand
CAATGTGCTGTTGGATCCTGTTTGCTAGGATCTTGTTGAGAATCTTAGCATCCATATTCATCAGTGATATTGGTCTGAAATTCTCCTTTTTGGTAGGATCTTTGCCTGGTTTGGGGATCAGGGTAATGCTGGCTTCATATTAAGAGTCTGGAAGTTTTCCTTCTGCTTCAATTTTTTGAAACAGCTTCAGGAGAATAGGTGTTATTTCTTCTTTGAAAGTTTGGTACAATTCCCCAGGGAATCCATCAGGTCCTGGGCTCTTGTTTTTGGGAGGTTTTTTATCTCTGCTTCAATCTTGTTACTAGATATCAGTCTATTCCGGTTGTCAATTTCTTCCTGGTTCAATTTTGGGAGTTTATAGTTTTCCAGGAATGCGTCCATTTCATCTAGGTTGCTTAGCTTATTGGCATATAACTGTTGATAATAACTTCTGATGATTGTTTCTACTTCCTTGGTGTTAGTTGTGATCTCTCCCTTTTCATTCATAATTTTATTAATTTGGGCTTTCTCTTCTCAAGTGCACATGGAACCTTCTCAAGAATAGACCACATACTGGGTTACAAATCAGGACTCAACCGATACCAAAAGACTGAGATTATTCCCTGCATATTCTCAGATCACAATGCTTTGAAACTGGAGCTCAATCACAAGGAAAAGTTCGGAAGGAACTCAAACACCTGGAAGATAAAGACCACCTTGCTTAAGAATGCTTGGATCAACCAGGAGATCAAAGAAGGACTGAAACAACTCATGGAAACCAATGAGAATGAAGACACTTCAGTCCAAAACCTATGGGATACAGCAAAGGCGGTCCTAAGGGGGAAATACATAGCCATCCAAGCCTCCCTCAAAAAAACTGAAAAATCCAGAACACACCAGCTGTCTCTACACCTTAAAGAACTGGAGAATCAACAACAAATCAAACCAACTCCACACATAAGAAGGGAAATCATCAAGATTAGAGCAGAGATCAATGAGGTAGAAACCAGAGATACAGTAGAATGTATCAATGAAACTAGAAGCTGGTTTTTTGAAAGAATCAATAAGATCAATAAACCACTGGCCACACTAACTACAGACTTTATTTGAATTTCTCCAGTCTTTCCATTATTGTCCCTTTTCTGTTCCAGGATCCAATCCAGGATACCATGTTTCCAGAATTGTCAGTAGTACCACATAATAATTTTGTGAATATTTGTTTAGTTAAAACTAAATAGTAGTATTTACCATTCCAGTTCACTAAGAATGAGTTAACTCCAAAATGTGACAAGATGCTAGAAGCAAGGGTATATTTGTCACTTTCAGTTGGGTTGTGGAATTAGGGTTTTCTTTTCTACTATACTTGAGATGAGACAGTTTGGCTCATGGATTGATTAAGGGGCCAATCCCCATGTGTTTATTAAATATTGTGTAGCCTTCCTTGTTTTTCCTTTTTTAAAGACAAAAAGATGTATACATAAAAACTGTCAAATTTCTTTTCCATAGCAAATATCTTTGCTATAAAGAGAGGGGTAGTGGATGTCTTTTGTATATCATCTTGAATATACATACCTCATTTTGTAGAATGCTGTTCCATATTACATGCATGTTCCTTTGGTTGTCCAGAGGATTTGCCCAAAACTCCTACTCATATTTATAGATCTAAACTAGGGAAACTGGACAGTTTCAATGTCTAGTTCTCTACTGGCCAATTCCTGTCCTTCTGAATTATTGATAGGTAACAATTATCGAGTAACCTGTGAAGGCAGTTAGGATGCACAAAGAAATTTCTCCAGGAAGCACTGCTTAAACCAACCCTCTGCAAAGTTTTAAAACTTCATGTGTTTTTGGCAGGATGCTGTAGGAAAAGCATGGGGGGAGTTGAGAGCAGAGGGCTCGCAGCCCCCTTTGAGCCACCCCACAAAGACTGCCTCCCCACCATGGCGGGGCAAGCCCAGTGTTTTAATCATTGAAACTGGAAATTAAACCCTTGATAGCTATGTCATTCATTTATTGAAAGAACAAATAATGTCATGGATACCGTCATGGGCTTACCCGATCCTTCTTCAAGGAGGGACTTTTTCCTCAGCCTCTGGGAATATACTGGAAGGCCCTGACTGTCAACGCTCTTTGGGGTTTGCTTCAGTTAAGGAATATTACCTCACTAGAGGTCCACCTTCTTCCAGGGTCAGCTGGCATCCAGTGGCGATCCACAGAGGGTATGAAGGCAATCTTAGCACACACTGAGGGGCCATCCCAGCCTCAGAGCTCCCCAGAGGGCTGACGGAGGCCTTTGTTGGGAACCAATCACAGATCAACTTTTACCTCTCCCCAATTCTGCTTCCTCCCTCTCCCCTATAAAAGCACTGTGTCATAAACATCCTATGAACTAGCCTCAGCTCAGAATCTGCTGCCAGAAAACCAACCTGCCACATATGCAAGTAGCCAAAAGCCAAACAGTACCAAACAGTGTACAAAGGAAGATAAGCATACCGGTGTCTGTGGATAGTATTATGTGTATACCGAAAAATACATATGTACCCGTCTGTGCATTTTAGCCATTGTCTTACAAAAATTGTAGCACCTTATACTTGTAAAAATGTGTATCTTGTTTTAAAATTTTGAAATTTATTTTCACATATTGATACATAAAGTCTTAAAATTACTGCCACCCTCTGAGTGCCAACTCTTTGATAGGCGCTTTTGCAACCCTTGTATTTATTTGACAGATATTTAGTGAGCCTCGTATCTATTGATTATGTGCCCGTCACTGGTGTAGGAGCTAGGGAACGAGCAACCATTTTCTCACACTTCAGTTCAACCTTAAGAATTAGCCACTGTTATTATCTCTGCTTTTCAGATGAGAAAACCAAGGATTAAGTAGTTTGGCCAAGATCACATGAAGTTGTAAGCAGTGGCACTGGAATCCACAATGGGACATCTGGTCTCCAGGACTTCTGCTCTAACCCCCTCCACTAGCTTGCTTCCTGCGTCTCAGTTTATCTACCGTTCCCCTCTTGATGGACAGTCGGGCTGTGTGCAGTTTGTGGCTATTATAAAGAATGCTGTAGTGAACACCTTTCTCACGCATCTTTGAGTGCTAGCTCCCCACTTTTTAAAAAGACTTATTTATTTTAGAGAGAGAGAGAGTACAAGAGGGGGAAGGGACAGAGGAAGACAATCTTCAAGGAGACTCCCTGCTGAATGCGGAGCCCAGCGCGGGACTCAATCTCACAACCCTGAGATCATGACCTGAGCCACAACCAAGAGTTGGAATGCGTGACCAACTGAGCCATCCAGGCGCCCCAATGTCCCCACTTTTAAGAAGGACTGAGAAAGGGAAACAGGTGAGCTCATTATTTAACTGGATACCTGTTAGCAGCCCCCGCTCATTCCCCAGATTATTTGAAAAGGTGCCTTTCCTCAAAATTAGAGATTTAAGAAATCAAAAGATACTACATTCCATCCTTAATATGAAAATCTTAGGTTAAGCTTTTAAAATACTTCCATGCAGGCCCTGTGTGTTGGACGCATATTTGCAGATCGGGTAATACCTGGATTACCATTGCCAGCGTCTCTGGTGGGAAATGGAATGTTTTCATTGAAATTTCTCTTGTTTGTATTTCAGAAAAAAAATGAAAGCAGCTCTACAATCTGGGTCTGGTTTTAATCAGAGCATAATCTTTATGAGACAATGTAAGGCTGAAAATTTTTTAATCTGATCTTTTTAAAGAAAAATACATGTTCAAAACTGATACAAACCAATCAGCCTTAGAAGAACGATGGGGAAAAAAAAAAAAAAAAAGAAGTCTCTTGCATAAAAAAGAGGCAGGAAATTCCAGAGAAGTTTCACAGGGAGGAAGGGGGAAACCAAAGTCTATATCACTACTTATTAGCTTGTTTCTTAGTGCAGTGTTATATCTGGTTTTGTTGAAAAATCAGAAGTCAGTTCGAAGGAAATTAGAGAGTTCGGAGTCCCTGAAGTGAGAACATAACAATTTACTGAACATATTACAGACCACTGCGTGTCCCATGATGCACTGGCGCTTCAAATAAATCTTTTGTCCTCTTTAGAGAATCTTCTGGTCCAAGATCCATCTCATACTCGATGATTTAATGTCTAAGTACTTTGTAATGTCCCTATACAGATTTTTGAAATTTTCATATTTTTATTTCCTGGTGTATTCCACTGACTGGGGGTGAGTAGTAATTTGGCATGAGTCCAGGGTTCCTTTTTGAGATTTAAAGGCATTTTCATAGGATGCTATACTATGGTGGGATTAGTAAAGTCCCCATCTTCCAATAAGCAGCAAAACTATTCATGGATTTCTAGGTAATGTCGTTTAGTGTTAATACTCAGTGGAATATATTTTTTATTAAATATGAAAGTGGTCCAAGTATGTTTTATACCAGGTGTGTTAACTTGCCTGTTTCCTGGAGCGTCTATAATTTCAAAATTAATCTAGTCTTCTCTTATACGGTTTTGCATGAGTGTTGGCTTTCTTTTTTAACAGTCATAATGACTCCACTATGGAGACTAAAAACTGGCAAGAAAAAGCCAATAAATGCAAAAAGAAAGTCAGAAGTTTCAGAGAGATGAGATTTAACAAATGATACACAGTATCGTTGCCTCTCTACCAAAGCTTTCAGTCTTAAATTTATTCTAAAATGGCTCATTTAGTGTTTGTTTGTGTCAGATTCATAACATGAATCAAATCATGAAGGTTACATGAATAAATCACGATTTTAAAATTCATCCTTGGATTAGAAGAGTGGCCCTTTTCTCATTTTCGCTGTCTAGTCTTTTTCTAAAGCAAGAAATTTCAAATTTTATGTGACTAAAATAGTCTCAAGTCAGGATACCATAGAACTTAAAACTCCAACCGCTTTGGTGCACACATTTCAATTCCTGAAATCCACTGCAAAGTGAAAAAGAACGCTGAAGAAATTAATTATCTGCTATTTTCCTATCATTATTCTCCATTTATTTCCTGCACTGTGAATTATATATGTTTACTAGAACGAATACCATTGCCTTCTCTCCTGTTGCTTAAATCCCTTTGTCTACAGAACGTGGTAAGAGCTCATCCATTATTTAAGTTACTATTTCTATAACTGAATTCATACATACATCTACTCGAGCAAACAGGTTAATAGGGGGAAGATTTTCTGCCTAAAGTTATGCCACTTCATAATCTCTGTTTAGACACTTTATAGTGAAACACATTGCTAGAAATACCAGTTTTTAATGTTACGCTGATGGTGTAAATAATACTGGAGGGAGAAGAAAAACTCAAATATTTTTAGCAAAAGAATGTTCTCATAGTTTATAAGATTACCTCTCCTACTCTCTTAATTCTCTAGGTGTCAGAGTGGAAAGTCGAACCTCTTAAAGTCTTGCTTGACGGAAGGTAAGTCAGGCTGAAACATATTGATTGCCCTGGATTGTTCAGTATAAAACTGTAGAGTTTGATATCTCCTTCATTATGAGTCCAACCTCACTCTGCCGCTGCTGTTGGTTCCCCCAACTCTGCTTTCCTGACCATGTCCCTCATGTTCTTCATTAGCCCCAGTAGCCACTTTTGTGGTGGAGAGAAGATGGGAGGGGTGTTTCCGGGCAGCTCTGTAAAGAAAGGAAGCATGAAAACCTGAAGTTTGTAAGAAAATAGGATCTGTCACTCGCCCCATCTGCCTCCACTATGGCACCTACATATGTGCATTCATTTAATATCTAAACGGATACACTTTCAGAGATTTATTTCATTTTAATAAATTGCCTGGTACATTCCAGCTTATGGAAGATAACCTCCTGTAAATGAGAAAATGAAATCCCACACATCTGACTTGTCTGCAACATTTATTTTTTAGAATAAATGCATGGTAGGGGGAGTATGGGAAAGAGACTGAAAGCACACAGAAGAACTGATTATAATGAAGCCCCACTTGGGGTGATTTATTGAAGGAACTGGCTCACATGATTGTGGAAACTGGCAAATCCAGAATTTATGGGCCAGGCTGATAGATGTGGGATCTCAGGTAAGAGTTGCAGTTACAGTCCTGAGTCCAAAATCTATAGGGCAGAGCAAAAACCCAGGCAGGATTTCTTAGAGTCTGGCAAAACACGTGTAAGATCTGTACACTTAAAACCACAAGAGTCTTGAGGCAGAATTCCTCCTTCCTGCAGAAACCGCGGGGTTTTGCTTCAACTGATTGGACAAGGCCCACCCACATTATCAAGGGTAATCTCTCTTTAAAGTCAACTGATGATAAATACTAATCCTATTTGCAAAATATCATCACAGAAACATCTAGACTAGTTTTGACCAAACAACTGAGCACCATAGCCTAGCCATGTTGACATAAAATTAACCACCCTTATTATTTTCCCCAGTTATACATGAGGAACCTGAGACTCTGGGAGGGTAAGTAACTTGCTCAAGACCAAATCATGAGAATGAAGTCATATCAAACTTCAGCCTGTATAACCTCAATATTTATGCTCTTAATCTCAAACTCTGACTGCCCTCTTTGATTAATTGCTAAATTAAAAGAAGAAGTCCTGAAGGAGAGGCACCAGAACTCGGTATGTTTTAATTCAAGACAAAGGTTTTAAAATAGGGTGGCCAAAACAGAGTAGCAAGGATTGAATTTACCTACCTGCCTAATGTAACTGAAAACAAAGACATTATATATGAAACAAGAGTTCGAAAGACCCCAAACATCAGGCAGGAAAGGAGAATGACCCTAGAGATGACCCGGTAAACCCTACTATCACCTATCCTCACAGCAGAATTTCCAAACAGTGGGAGGAGAAGGGTAAGCTATATAGATCCCAATGGTCTCTCTGAGTTGAGGAGACATAGAGGGAGTCTGGGGAGGCCAAGGCAGCTACAGTTAGCAGGAGAAAAGAGAAGTATATGGAGAAAGAACTCCAGAAACATGCAGAGGATAATAAGGATATGAGATCAGTATACAAAAATCGGTGATTTCTATATACTACCAATGAACAATTTAGCTATTGACATTTTTTTAAAATTCTTTTTATAATAACATGAAAATGTAAACTATTTAAGGATAAATCTGGCAAAACATGTATAAGATCTATATACTTAAAACCACAAAATGTTGCTGAAAGAATGAGAGGCTAAAATAAATGGAGTGATTGGCCGATGTCATGGGTCTGATGACTCTAGATAACTAATACATCAAATTGCTCCTTAGCCAAGAGGGAAAAAATGTATTTTCAATCAAAATCCATTTTGCAGAACTTTTTTTTTTTTTTAGAAATTGACAAGCTGATTGTAAAATTCACGGGGAAATGTATAGGACCTAGGAAAGCAGAAATAACTTTGAAAAATAAGAATAAAGGTTCTACATTACCTTACTTTAATATTTATTTTAAAGCCTTAATAATAAGATATTATAAGATTGACATCAAGGTAGATAAATAGATGAATGGAACAGAATGGAGTAATTAAGAGAATATGATATTGGTTCAAGATAGACTATGATCAACTGAAAAAAAAAAGGAGAGTCCAGAATAGTCTCACACCAATAGAGTTAATTGATTCTTTACACAGGTATAAAGATAATTCAGGGAAGAAAGTCTAGTGTTTTCAAAGCAGAGAGATGGAACGGTCAGCTATCCTTATGCAAAAAATTAAATCTGTCCCACCTCTGTACTACATATAAAATAATAAGTCAACATGGAGCAGAAATCTAAATATAAAACTAAAATTTCTAGAAGGAAACGAGAAAATCTTTGTGGCCTCAGGTTAGGCAAAGACTTCTTACATTCAACACCAAAAGAATACACACCCATTAAAAAAATTAATTGGACTGCATCAAAATTAAGAACCGGTCTTTAAGGGGCATTGTTAAGAAAATGAAAAGATAAACCACAGAGTAGGGTTATCAGAGAGTTACATATCTGATCAAGAACTGGTATCCACAATATATTAATAACTCCCAAAACTCAGTAATAAGGAAAGAAACAATTTTAAGTGAGCAAAAGATTTAAACAAAGAAGACCTACAGAAAGAAAAAAAAACACATCAAAAATATACAACATCTTTTTCATCAGGGAAATGCACATTAAAGCCACAATGAGATACTGTTGTACATCGATCAGAATGTCTGAAGTTAAAAAGGCTGACCGCAATAAGTGCTGGTCTGGACATCAGAGAACTGCAAGTGACACGCTGCTCGTGGGAATATTGGGTGGTACAATTACTCTGGAAACAGTTTGGCGCTTCCTTAAATAGTTAAACATACACTTACCATATCACCCAGCCATTCCATTTCTAGATATCTACTCGGGTGAAATAAATGCCCACGTGCATACAAATATTTACGGCAGTCTTCTTTGTATTAGTGAGAGACAGAGAGAGAGGAAGGAAGGAAGGGAAGAAGGGAGGGAGGGAGGAAGGGAGGAAAGAAGGGAGGAAAAACCGCTAGACTATATATACATAGGTATGTGTATATATGTTACATATGCTACAGAAGTTCATATATATAAACGTTCATATATAAATATATATGTAAACTCTAAAATGCAAACCACACAGGCAGGAAAGAAAGGAACCAAATATGGGCTCTTTATTTTCTAACGTGGCAAGCCGATACACTGATCTAAAGCTGCTGCCACCCTTGGTAAGTCGTTTCAGATGCTGTTAATGCCTGAAGTTCAAGTTAATAGTTCCAGTGATTTAGCTCAATATACTTGTTAATGACCTAGAGGATGAAGGGAATGGCAGTGTGGAAAAATGTGCTGCTGACACAGAGTGTTTAGGTTGCTTAAGAGCTAAGGAGGCTTGTGAGGAACCCAAGATGGATCTAATAACTTGAATGACTGAACAAACACGAGGACTGATAATGGTTTACAGCGAAGGGCAAAAGGTAATAGAGACTGGGAAAAAAATGTAAGTTGTACATAATTTAAGCAGCACACACTGATGGACTTAGAATTTATGTTTGTCTCCAAGAAAAAAGACCTGTCATGGGAATTAATCAAAATATTTCAGTACAATCACCTAATCTGCAATAGCACCCTCCCCCAAAGCTAAAAGTGTCTAAGTGTGTATTCAGAAAACAGAGGAATAAACACAGGAAAACATGTGGTGGAAGCTGGGTACATCCCTAACACGCTTTCTTCTGCTGACTTTGTCCTGATGTTTTCCCCTACTCACCTCCGACTCCACTCCCTTCAGAGAAGATGACTTTTCCCGAGCCCCAGAAAATGAATTAAGATCTGTTGAAACCAGTAGTTCTCCAAGTGTGATCCCCAGATGACCAACAGGAGAACAATGTGACAACTTACTAGAAATGCAGTTCATGAGGCGCCATCCCCAATACATTAAATCAGAAACTCTAGTGGTGGAAAACAGCAATCTGTATTTTAACAACCCCCCTCCCCAACCAGGAGATTCTAATGCATGCTGAAGTTTGAATAACATTGGACTAAATCAATTTTGATCATTCCATTCCCCTTTGCCAATGATTACATTAAGTATAAGAACTGACTGCCTAAAAGGCTAGTGAGAGACAAGTGAAGTCTGCTGGAGATTCTAAGAAAGGTCTTTCTCTCTTCAAAGAAGATATTACAGAATTTGGCCATACTTATGTGAGGATGTGATGCCTAGAGCCCCAGCAGCCATCTTGCAGCTACAAGGGGGTGCACCTGAAGACTGCAGAGGAAATTTGTGTCACTAAATTAACCAACCTTAGCACCCCTCTACCTCTACAATGTCTGGCTATGTGAGGAAGTAAACTCCACTTTTGGTCATTTAGACCATTCTTTGCATCTGAAAGTACCCCCTAAAAGCACATCCTTTCCTTCTCCACTGTGGTACACAGGAAGCAAACCTGAAGAGGCTAATGTTCTGGAACAGTGCTACAAAAAAAAACAGAACACTTATCTTCTTATCCCTCTCACCTGAGCATGAGAGCTCTGGACCCTAATCTTAAAGCAAATGTAGTTTTGAGTCTCACTGCTTTTATATACTGGGTTAGAATAACAAATATGTACTTTTCTCACAGTTATTTGTAAAGCATATTTTTAACATTAAAAAAAAACAAAAACAAAAACAAAAAACTCTTTCTAGGGTCAGCACACACAATCCACCCAGCTCAGGGCTCCGTGTGACTAAAAGACATGTTGGGAAGAAAGTTCAAGGGTGTGGTAGTTCCTGGGCTCCACCTTGAAAACCTAAAGTGGCACCCAATACGCTTTCATTTTCCCTAAAACCCAGAATGAGCTTTAGACAAACTTTTTCCAATTAAGCCCCTCAAATGACTAAGAGCAAGAGCAGATGGGTTTGTCATCATGCCCTATAGGTCAGGAAACCTAGGCTTTCCAGGACTGACAGCAGGAATTGTTCCAAAATCAACTGTCCTCCACTGAGAATTCCCTGTTAGCTGTCAAAGAAGGCTGGCTCTATTGAATTCAGCCCTCGGAGTGCAAAAGGGGAGAGAAGATCTCTCAGAGACAAAAAGCAGACCTTGCAGGATTTTCGGGCTTAAAACCAATACCTTCCACCGCGCTTGGAGCCATTAAAGACGCCAGCAGCATCTGGAGCCCAGATGTTTCAAGTGGGTCTCTCTCTGAGAAGTGGCTGTCCCAGTCTACCCGGAGCTCAGAGCAGGTCAAGAGGGAAGGTACTCATGTGTCCAGCTGGAAGGGTGGAAGGTCTTGCTGCTGGGCACGGTCAAGAGAGCATGCTTCTTTATCCTCTGGAGCCTTGAGTTTAAGGATTCTGTTTCTATTTCCTCCCGTTGGAAGAGGAGACTATCCCTGTCTTATGGTGGAGATAAAATAGTAGAGGTGATGGGAAGAAGCATCTGATCATGCGGCTTATAAAGTCCCTGTGACACACGCAGTCCTACGCACGCTTCGAACCCAGGCCAGTCTGTAGCGAGGCGGGGCCATCTGACCGAGTTCTGGCCAATGGAGTGTAGGCGGAAGTGACGCCATCACGCCCAGACCCGGCCCATAAAAGCCCACCTTGGTCCCCACTCCCGTTTTTCTCCCTTATTTACTGGCCTCGTGCATAGAGTCCCGCAGACAGCTCCAAAGCGCTAGGAGACGCAGAGCCACGAGAGGGAAGGGCCACCTAATGAGCGGGAACAGCCACATCAGATCTTGCCTCAATGGAATATATAAATCCTACGGGACCAAACTATTCTAGAGTCAGTTGCAGTGCCAAGCATTACTCACCCTACCTAATACAGGTCTTGAGTAAATTCTGGATGAAACAACTGAGAGGTGACAGAGCCCGGGGTGGGGAGGGGGAGCCCGGATGGCAGAATCATTCGGAGAGCTGACTCACAAAGCTCAGTTAGTGATACCTCTTCCGTTCACGTAATGATCCTCCGTTATCAATGCTTTTATGCTCTGGATAAAACCTGCGAGAGGTTGCCTGGCTGTGGTTGTCTATACAAGACAGCCAAGGAGGCCGCTTAAACAGACCTTAGGGATTTCCGGGTCTGAAAGAAATTAGCCCAGGCCAATCGCCACCAAGTACGTTTTCCTTTTTTTTAAAGGAAGCCATCGTGGTAACACGAACCACACCACCCCGGGGAAACCTGCCACTGAATTTATCCACAGCTGATTGTCGACAGGTGTAGGGAGGGTTAGTGGATGTCTGCCGGGGTCACATCAATTTTTCATTGGCTTAGTAATTAACCAGCAAGAGGACTGAATGCTACAAAATTCTTGTTCTAGATTGTAATCATTTCAGATAAATATGTTCATGTCAAAACATTCTGCTAGGTATCTTTTATGCATGAATAAACCTGATCTGAACAAATTTATTTCAGATGCTTACATCTTACCTTGCATTGTTGGTATTTTTTTTTTATTGTGGCAAAATATACATAACCTGCATTTACCATTCTAATAACTTTTAAGTGTGTGTTTCAGTGGCGTCCATAGCATTCGCAAGGTTGTGCAGCCATCATCATTATTTCCAAAACTCTTTCACCATCTCAAATGGACAATGTAAGTAATTAATTTCCCACCAAGCAATAATTTCCAACTTCCCTTCCCCCCAGACCCTGGTCACCTCTAATCTGTCTTCTGTCGCTATAAATTTTCCGATTCTAAATATTCCATGGACATGGAGTCATAAAACACCTGTCCTCCTGTGTCTGGCTTATTTCACTGAGCATAAGGTTTTCAGAGTCGATCCCCATTGTAGTGTGGGCCAGAACTTCACTCTTTTCCATGGCTGCATAGTACTCCATGGTATGCATTCATGGCATTGTGTTTACCCGTTCATCAGCTGAAGGACATGAAATTGCTTCTGCCTTTGAGCTATTGTGAATAATACTGCAATGTACAAGTATCAGTTCAAGTTTCTGCTTTTAGTTCCTTTAGGTCTGTAAACTGAGGAGTGGGAGGGCTGGCTCATACAGTAATTCAATGTTTAGCTTTTTGAGAAAGAGCCAAGCTGTTTTCCATAGCGAATTTGCAAGATTTTTAAAGCCCAGATCAAAGAAAAAATGTTAAAGAAGGCCCATGTTGTGTCCTGGGAATGCCCAAGTGGTTAGAGTACCAGGTAGATCTGGAGACATCATTAGCATAGGATACGCCCCTAGTCCCTAGCCCTTCTCCTGAGTCCCCCCACTAAAGGACTCCTAGATCCACAGGTGAATGGACCATGAAGCTGAAAAAGCTCACGAAGTTTCAGAACGGCTCGCTTACACCAACCTCTTCTAGGGCTCCGGAAAGGACCCTTATGCTGCGGTAATTTTTCTTTGATTTGCAGAAGTAAGATATTATAACTTAAAGTAAGATATTTTAACTTAAAATCGGGTAAGACCTCTCTCCACTACAACTTGTGTTCTACATACATTCCCTGGTATTGGGTGGCATTGGCGGGCCCCTGGGCATTTGGGGGATCTGGCTAAGGGGAAGTTGAGTTGGGGATACATTTAATATTGGTTTAGAGGGTTATATTTATGTCAATTGTGGTTTCTTTTGAACAAGGCTAAGTTACTACTGGTCATCCCAGTATGGAAATACTTCTGGAAATACTCTTACCACCCACTGTGGAAACTCAGCAATGTGACAACCCAAAAGACCTATGAAAAGGTGTCTTATGCTACGTAGCAGGAAAAAGGTTGGAACTGTACAGAGCCATAAACTAGTTTGTGGTAAATGTTTTCAAACATCAAACTTATAAAATGGCAAGTGGAAATTTTGCTTTTCATCAATGCTGAACCAAAATGGAAGGCCTCTTCTGTTAGGATTTATACTTGATAATGCAGCATATACAATTATGAGTGTTTGGTACATTTTGTTCCTTTTTAAGGAAAATTTCACAAAATAGCAATGGTCAAAATTCCTGCATTTATAGGGTGGGTCTAAATCATAGTACTCTCAGCAGGGAGGGAAAATGTTTTTAAAAAATCATACACATAAGAGACTTGAAAGAGGCTTTCCCAAGTTTGATGACAGTCAGAAAAAGGGAATTGTATTTGCAGTCATGGTTGAGAAGATGAATGAAATTTTTTAACCTATCAATTATGAAAGCCACATTTTGATCAATTATGCTAAAAGAAATAACTGAATTCTCTTTCTCTTTCTGTAGAAAATATTCTAAAATTATTGTTTTATAAAAAGATGTTCGAAAACTATACAAACCACAAAATGTGCATTGCGGGGATTGTGGGGGAGGTAAGGGGCCACCAGGCGTCTAATAAAAATATATCCCTGCCTAGGTCATGTAATATGTGTGGCATTTGTTAGGCATTTCACAGTGTGGATTTGGGATTTCTCGTTCGAAACAAAAATTCACTTTCCTAACAAATTTCGTATTTGTAATTTGGGGATTATTTTTCTTAAAAAATCATCTTTTTGAGATTGTCAGAGCTACGGTCCCCCAAAAACTTAGACCTGCCTCCTCCTCCATACATCATGTTTTGCCCCCAGTGACTCAGCTTCCTGCAAAGCCACACCCTTCTGTTCCTCTCTAGCACAGCAGGGTCCCTGTGCTAAGGACATTGCTGTGTATTACGTGACCATTCAGTGACCTCCATTGCTCCCTCCCGACTCCTCTCATTCCTCATCGAACCAGCCCAGCGTCTCCTACTTCTGAAGCCTCTTCCCTTCCCTGCTGCACTCACCCCCTTCCCCACCCCCAACCATGGTGTGAGTCACTACTTCTTGCTTTTCTTTAGTAGCCTTCTGTGCTGGGCTAAATATTGGTCCCCAGAGATCTCAAGGTCCTAATCCCTGGAATTATGAATGTTACCTTCAAGGGCAAGGCAGGATTTTACAGTGGGATTAAGTTAAGGGTCTTGAGGTAGGGGGTTAACTTCGATTGTCCCAGGGGGCCTTCAGTGCTCTGACAAGAGGGAGGAGAGAGAGATGTGACCCACACAGAAGAGGGCCAGGGAGGTGACCACAGAGGCAGGGATTGCAATGAGGCTACCATGAGCCAAGGAATGCTAGCAGCCACCAGAAGATGAAAGACACAGAGCAACATCTAGATGCTCTTCTAGAACTTCTGGAGGGATGTCCCCGTTGGGGCCAAGTAAAACTGATTTGGGTCTCCAGAACTGTGAGAGAAGAGACCTGTGTTGTTTTAAGCCACCTGGTTTATGATGACTTGTTACAGTAGACAGAGGAAACAAATGCACCTCCCAGCACCAAGTTTATTCTGAAAGATGAAACTTCCCCTATTCAGGTTGCTTCTAGTTCCAATATTCTGGTCGCAAGACTCCTCTTCATGAGACTTGCCACCCAGTTCTTTTTGCCTCCTTTTCCATGTTCTATTTTATTTGTTTATTTCTTTTTAAAGATTTATTTATTTGAGAGAGACAGAGATAGCCAAAGAGAACACAAGCAGGGAGGAGAGGGAGAAGCAGGCTCCCCACTGAGCAGGGAGCCCGATGTGGGGCTTAATCCCAGGACCCTGGGATCATGACCTGAGCGGAAGGCAGATGCTTAACTGACTGAGTTATCCAGGTGCCCCTCTTCTTTTCACTCATAGGGACTTGAAAGCTCATGTACCCCTCCCCCTGACTCATGCCCTTTGGCAGCCCAGTGGCCATGACATCCTTGAAATGGTTCCCTCCAGTGGAGCCCTAATGGGTGAGGAGGCAAAGCCTCCCTTTGGTGCATTCCTCTCATCCAACTCTGTCCCCATGCTAGGAGTCTCTTCTGTAGGGGCTGTGTACTTCCCCAGTAACTTCAACATACAAAACAACATCTTAAAACATGCCTTCTCTAAGAAGCTTACCTTACTAGGGAAAAATAGGTTGTATCTGCTCCTGCCACATTTTCCTAACTTGTCCTTTCCCAGGGGGGAATATTGATTATTTGTTCTGGTTTTCGAGTCAAGTAAGTTTCCACATACCTACTGAATGATTGTGTGTAGGGAGCTAGGCTAAGTGCTATAGACAGCTAAGACTCGACTGGGGTGGGAGGGGAAGCAACAAGACATACACATTAATATTCACAATGAAAGTCAGATGTGCAAAATGCCGTGAGAAAGTGTGATGGGGAGGAAAACAGGACACATCCTATTGAAATGGGAATCAGGAAAGCATCTGGGGCCCATCTGAGATGGGGCAAGTTTCCCCGAGTGGAGTAGATTATGTCAGGGCACTAAGGCAGGAAAGCCCAAACTACAAGGAAATGAAACTGGAAAAGGCATTTTGGACCATATTTGCGGGGAGGGGAAGGGCGGTCAGTCAGCAAACCCTTTCTCTAAATGGCCAGATAGTATTTTAGGTTTTGCCAGCCATGTGGTCTCGGTCGCAATGACTCTACTCTGCCATTGTAACATAAATGCAGCCATAAACAAGATGTAAACAAATGGGTATGGCTGTGTTCCAATAAAACTTTATTTACATAAGCAGGCAGTGAGCCAGAACCCCGGCTCAGGAAGCTGGGGACCCAGAGAAACCACTGAAGGTCTGTGAGCGGGAGAATGACATCATAACATGATCAAAACTGTGTATTTGGAAAAGTAATCTGGCCACGTAGCCACTCTAGGATAGGAGGAAGTGGAGTTGAGTGTGGAGAATAAACCGCCGGGAGTGTTAGCTGCGAGAGGCTGCTGTGACAGTGTTAGCGGCGAGAGGCCAGAGTTAGGATACTAAAAGCATAAAGGAGAAGGCCAAATGTATGGGGCAGGGCAACTCAGTGGGTGGGGAGAGAGGGACAGAGCCTCATGAAAAATGGCTTCTGATCTGGAGCCTGGGACCTGGGATTTAGGGCCCACAGGGAGAGCTTGTGAGCAACGTAATGAGGGGAGACTTGGGGGTTGACTGCCACAGGGCAGTCTGTGCACTCCGGGCCTGGGTGTACGCAGCTGGTGTCCGGACCCCACAGGGCGCAGCTGATGTGGGGCTCCGAGCATGGGGCACCTCACCCTCCCCGGGTCCCTCCAGGGCTCCCTGAGCTGCTAGACATCTCGGAGGCTGGCCAATGCAGAGCAAAACCAGTCCCGCCAGAGGCAGGTTGAGGCCGTGCCAAGTGACCATGGAAGCTGCGTGTGTGGGCCAAATTGCTTTCTAATTACATTGCGCTCCAGACAAGACAAAACTGTGTCTCTTAAAAAGCATGTATGCGGAGTCAGGGTAAGCCTAGAGGAGTTCAGGCCTGGTGGAAATCCGGAGCAGGGAGTCAGGTTGCAGAATTCATTACCACCCTGGGGTCCCGGGAAGGGGGAGCAGGGAGAAGAGGCAGGGGTACTCCGGGCGCGACTCCCTGGAAAGGTGCGGGCACATCCTGAGAATCAAGCATGTTTAAATGGAGGAGGTGATTCTGAAAGAAAATGTGCCATTTCACCCCGACATCTCATCATTTCTCCCCGGAACTTAATATAATGCCCTCCTGTAAAAATCATAGTAAGAATGTTTTGTCTAGCCAGTGTCCTATGGCAAATGTTCTCCCCACTGCTCTGCCTGCGGAGAAAATTTAGTTGAAAAGGAGCCACCTTAGAATTTGCCACATTTATGTTTGACAAAGAGGCAGTTTACTCACTGGTTACACACTTTCTCGCTGAGATGAAAACGTTGTTGGGCAGAGATTGAAAATGCTATTTTGATATTTCATGCCACTTTCTTGGGAATTTATTTTAGAAGCAGAGCAATAAGAGAAATATTCTGACTTAGAAATATAAATATAAAACTACCACTTGGGGTTATTTATTTCCCAGGCAATCCATCAGGAAATGTTGGGAAATATATTCAAGAGTGGTTTCAAACAAGATTCCAGTCAAGTGAGTAATCTTTCCATTTGCTTTTCCTATGTTACATGACTTTTTCTAAAAGGATGAAATAGTAAAAGAATCTTGAACTTGGATCGTAATTATGAATTTGAGACTGTCAATTTTTTAAAGGGATAAAATGGCTTTAATTAAGCTGAAACAAACGTCAATAGGAAAACCGGGTGCACAATAATTTGTTAGGTGAGTAATTAGTTTTTTTACTGAAATAGAGTTGACACCCAAGATTATGTTAGTCTCAGGGGTACAAGGTGGTGATTTGAAATCTCTAGGGGTCATGCTATGCTCACCCCAATTGTGGCCACCATCCGCACCACTACATACCATGTTATTACAACACCATGACCCATATTCCCTAGGCTGTAATACGCACAACATTTTAAATACTACTGGGGATTCCAAGCCTTTTGGGCAACCCTTGTAGTTTTTTCAATATGGAGGGTCAACCAGTCCTTATCTAGTGTCTTCAGCCCAGTTCTAGGTGGTCCACACACAGTACGTCCCCATTCGTTTCGGCGGTTGAGTTTCTCTGGTACTTGCACACCAGGTGTGCTGGCAGTACAAGTTCAAGTGGGTCCTCTCTGTGTCCCTCCCCCCGGTGCCATCACAGAGAACAGACTGGTGGAATGGCTTGCCTGGCTAAGTCAGGCAAAGAGAGCAAGCATCATGGGCAAGGGGATAGGGAAGGATATCAGTTTGGTCTTCTTGCCATGCTCTTCCTGATAAGAAGTTCCTCTTCCTAGATGGACTATGTTCAAGGTTAGTTCAGCACTTTGGAAACACCTGTTGGAACAGTCCAGGTGTTTGGGTCAAGAGCAGACTCTGCTTTAATATCAGTTCTTCCCATTTGGAGACGCACATTGGCCTTGGGCCTGTGGAGGCCTGCCTGCACTTGAAGGCACATCGTGAGCCAAGTCTTGGAAACCAGAGTGCTGTGTCCCTCCCTGGGCCTACAACCTGGTCAATAAGAACTGGACCCCAGACCAGACCAGCTACTTCCAGTACTGCTAGGGTTGGGGGTCAGTATAGTTGAGGGTGACCTGAACACAAATGTGGCTTTGTGTCTTATCAGCCTTGGTGAGGCAGCTCTCCTCCTCCTGAAAGGCCTAGCACACAGGCCTGAGCACCAATGACAGGAGATCTTTAACTGACAGACAGGCAAATTGTGTCATAGGTGAGGTTTGCTTTTCTCTTCTGTCCCTTCTTGTGTGCCTCCAGATATCCTCTTCATTTTTCAAGGTCCCAAGGACCTTCTGTTCTTGACCACCCTTCTCTATCCCCCCTACCAATGGCCTAAAAATCTCACCCTCATGTAAGAATCTGTGTGAGTCATTGAAATCTTAGTGGGAAATTTTCACTGAGCACCTTTTCCTGATATATTGGCACACAGTCCTTAGCTCAGATGGCAGAGTTAAGGATTTCATTTCTTGTTTAAGGATTTCAGGCAGCAAACTGGCAGAGGAAGATATATGAGGAAGATCTCTTCAGGCAGATGGCAACCCAAGTTTGGCCTCACTATATCCAAACCCCGGGCACACAACACAGGCAAGATTTGGAAGCACAAGATAGAAATCGGCTGATTCTTAGAAAAGAAATTTGTATGTGAAAAGTCAGTTCATCTGTGTTAATTTGGCT
Source organism: Enhydra lutris kenyoni (assembly GCF_002288905.1). Lineage (NCBI taxonomy): Eukaryota > Metazoa > Chordata > Mammalia > Carnivora > Mustelidae > Enhydra > Enhydra lutris. The sequence goes on along the minus strand of NW_019154126.1, from coordinate 13,699,898 downwards.
CAGTTCCATGGTTTGGACCACAGGATATGACCTGTAGAAATAGAAGACAAGTGGAGACAATTCTAAGGTCCTCCTCAACAGATGGGAGGTAGCTAACTCATTGCGGATCACAGACACCTCCAACAAACTCTACCCGATTTCCCTCCCCGGCAGGTTCTGGTTTGGCCTAAGGAAAGCCTGAGCCCCGGTTGACACAGTTATTGTGACTGTGGCCTAGAAAGGAAGTGGGCTGCTGGGATGAGAGGTTTCCCTAGTGATATCCATCCAGCTGGCCACAGGTGGGGCTCTTCTGGGGCCCACACATACAGGATATCAGGATGTGCCAAGATCAGCAAAGATAAGAGTTTGCACAAGATTCCTCCATCCTGAGGAGCAAGGAGGCAGGATTCGGTGACAATCCTGAGCAGCCTGGGCTTCTAACATCTATGGCCCATGGAAGCAAACTACAGTCTGGGAGTAGCCTGGTTAAAGAGAAGAAAAGAGACAAGTCAAGGCCGTAACTGAAAAACTTGGGATTTTCAGTGGCCCTGGAAGGACAGACCATCCCAGAGATAAGTTCCCTGTGGTTCTGAGGCAGGAGGGTTGCTCGGCCAGGATTCCCCCGTGAACTATGAGTCACACCTTTTTATCTGCTGAGCCCCACACAGGCCCAGGCAGCACCTTTATTCTCTTCTCATTGGTCTTGATGTCAAGCTTAGGGACATAATGAAATTAGAAAGAGCAACTCTGAAGGGAAAGAAGAAAACCAACTTGCAGTTCAGCATTTGATAAAATACCAGCCCTAATCGGATCCAGAGCTCTGGATCTGGCATTCCTGATCTGCCCACAGTGGCGAGGTGCTGGAGAGGGGGCGAGCCCCATCTGATCTCCCTGGGAGGCTCCCTCCAGCAGACAGTGAAGATCAAACTTTGGAACCTCAGCTAGGTGGCTGGCCACTTGGCATCTCTAGCGGTCCTCTACTTAGCTCCGAGAAACACATGATCTTCCTGCCTTTGGAAGGAGAAATATCTATTGGAGCTGGAAAAACCTGGAAAATGTTCTGCCTAGTTGGGGCACTGGGGTAGCTTGTGATGTTTATTCTTACAGATGGCAGGAAGATGATGGCTTCCTCCTGTGGGCGGTGCTTGCTGACACTCCACCAACTCTGTTGTCAGGGGACCCACCTCTGACTTGTTCCAGAAGCTGAATGGCTGCTCTTCACGTTCCTGTTCTCATCCTCCACCTCAGGGGAGGGGGGAGGGGTGGGCCTGGACCATTGGTTGTAAATCAGACTCTCCTGTGCCTGCATTCAAACAAACAAACAAACAAACAAACAAACCCGTTGCCCCCAGTTAGGGTTTTGCTATACAAAAACAAGGACTAAGAAAGTTGGAGGCGTTGAAGATGATACTTGAACTTTCACAACAGATGTTTTTGCACTTATTTTCCCCCAGGAGGATAGTCAATGCAAATTGTTCATTTGAGCAATTTCCATCCCTTTTGGACGGCCCCAGTTCCTCTTGCTGTGAAATGTGTCTGCTCCTCAACTAAATTGCAGGGGATGGTTTCGAAAGGGGAAAACTTAGTTTGCATACTTCAAATCAGAGGTCTGCCTTAAAGTGTGCCCGAATCAGAGACTCACACCGCGTCAGTCACAACTGACTCAGGCCCTTAGGGAAGGAGATGCTTGAGACTTAGCAGTTCTGACACCCCAAAGAGGTGGAAGGAAGTCTACTGGCACTTATAAAAAATGTATAGATCATTATAACATGTTTTGAAATTTTAAGTGGAGCGTCTCTCTTATGCAGGTGTACTGAGTATCAACCCTTCAAAGCCCCCATGGCCACGCAGGCCAGGCTCAGGCCAGCAAAGGGTATCAAGAAAGAGGGAGGAATCCTAATTAGGTTTTCCTTCCTCAGCATTGAACTACCTTTCTGTAGCTAAGCTGCTGGTACTCACTTCCTCAGCAAATTCCATTTCTGTGGAACTCCAAGGCAAGCAGAAAACTCTGGAAACGGAAACCATGAAACCTACAGAGTTCCCAGAGGAAACTGGACCACCCAGAACCTTCCTAAACCCAGTGATCACTGACCAAATTCCGAGGCAGGAAAATGGTCTTTGGTGAATGAGCATTTCTGAGGTCTTGGAACGTTTTCCTTTGACTGCGAACGTTGGGGCTCAAGTTTCTGGTTTTGCATCTGGATCGGAAAAAACAAAATCAAAAACAAAAACAAAAAACAAACACGGGGTATAATTTTCTCAGCCGGAGAACAGAGCAAAAGGACAATGACTGTCCCAAGTGCTTCAGGGCCACGTTCCTGCTCCTTGTCCAGCTGCTTTGTGGTTCTCTGGTGATTCTCTCTCTTTCCAGCCACCACACCCAGAGAGCTGCGTCACAAATGTCCTCCCCACCCCACCCCCAACCCCATGCTGGCCCTCCAGCAGCTCAAACACACAGACTTTTGGTGACAGGGATTTTCAATTCAGCTGTAACATTTCACTGTTTTTCTCAAGTGGATAAAAAGTCTTGACTTCCTTTGTTTCTAATTGAAAACATATGGGCAGAGGATGACTGCTCCCTCATGTTACCTCTGCATCAGAGAGGGTGGCCTCATGGCATCCCAGTTTGCCTGTGACCAGGTTGCTGGGCAGTTCTGAACAGGCCACCTGATCTCTCCGCAACCTGAGAGGAATACACATCTTGTTGATTGGTGCCCTGTGCTTTTTCACTGTTGGGTGATATCGAGTGGTAATAAAAATGCTTTAGAAGCAGCACTGTGGGTTGTCAAAATGCCCATCCATCACCATAAGCAAATTTATGCCATAACACTTCGGGTCCTTAGAAGTAAATTGAATAACTGCAAAAAGTGTCTTTGAAATAAAAGGGAGAAGGATCAAGTAATAGCCTGATCCAAACGGTCAGTTAACTACCCTCTGGGAGTGGAGGTTTTTTTCCTACTTGGGAGACTTTAACTCTGTGAGTGCAGCAGCGCTAGGAAAGCAGAGACTAGGAACATGTTTCTATGCTACCAAAAGGCAAGCTACTAGTTATGTTGGGTACTTTGTGCCTTCTGCAAAAAAAAAAAAAAAAGAAAGAAAGAAAAGAAAAGAAAAAATAATATATACATGCTTTGAAACAAGTCATAGTTCCTGCATAGCTAATGCCAGGCTAATCTTTCCAAATGAATCAGTGTTCAATTAATGTAAGCTGTTTTCAGATCTACTGGGGACAAATGATAATCATTGGAGGAGAAGGAGCTAGCATTTATTGAGCACTTACTCTATGCCAGATACTATGCCAAGTGCTTGGATATTAGCTAATTAAATCCACACAAATGCACAGACTAGGAACTCACTTCCTCCATTTCAGAGAAGACAAAATTGAGTTGCAAAGACATTAGGCAACAACTGCCCAAAGTCACATTGCTTGGAGGAGACAGAGCTAGAACATGAACCTGGGCAGTGTGGCTTCTGGCTACAGTCTTAACCACATGCTACGCTGCCTCCAGGCTTCCTATGCTAGTCTGAGGAAGGAGCCCTGCCAAGTTAGCATTCTGACCCCAGGGCCATTCATTGACCTGGAATCCAGTAGTCACTCAGGAAATGCTACTGCCCTCTCCCATCCTTTCCTGTTGATCCTGTCTTCCAGACATAAAGGGGGATATACTTTCAAGAAAGAATCTTCAGATGGTCAGGAAAGAGTAAGGGCAACCTCTAAGAACAAAGAAAGAGGTTTTTTTTTTTTTTCTAAATTGCATGAGGATTTAAATAGATAGAGACTTTGTCAGTTACACCTCAATAAAGCTAGGGGGAAAAAAAACCAAAATGCATTGCTTAAGGTAAATTTAAAAAAATAAAAATAAAAAGTAAAAGGGTGGAGCCTTTCAATATTTCTAAATGTGTGAGTCCCAAAATGTTGACGATAGCTGCATTAGATATTTTGGTAACGATCTTTGTCAGAGTCTAAAAAAACTAGTCATCCCCCTCAGTGTGACTCACCAGAAATGTGCTCAAAGCTTCTCGCGTTTAATACACATGGAAAATAGCACAGCCACCTGCTAATGGAAGCCCCCTGAAGTGGTTCCCTGGGGATCCACAGGTGACTACATTATTATATCTTCCTGGGAGTGGCTTTTTTCTTTTTTCTTCTGGAAGGAGGTCAGAAGCAAAGAGGAAGTTTCCATCCTAGAACTTCCTGACTTGGGATTGAAAGCTATTCCAATTCTGACCCATTGAGCCCGAGTCCCCTGAAAACTGTCCCCAAGCTTCAGCAGACAAGCTCAACTGCCCGCAGACAGAGATGTTGGCAGGAAGGGTCAGAAACGGGACTGGCGCTCTAGTCACACATCCTGGCTCAGCCGGCTTCTTTGCAAATCACCCCTGATAAGCTGTTGCTCTGAGCTTCTTCTGTCATTCATGACCATAAACCTGAGGCACATTTGGTTTGATCAGGATAAATATTGTGTTTTCCATGGTTTTGCTGATGGTCATCTATAATCAGCAGAGCCTGAAAACCATGAGCTGGCCAACCCCACGAGAACGAGCCCAAATCCCAAATCCCAGTTTCCGCTGAAGGAGACTCCAGCAGAGTTTTTCGGGGGCTTTGTGTTTATGGGCTTTTTGGGTTTTGTTTTGTTTTGGGTTTTGTTTTATTTTGTTTTGTTTTTTTAAACCGGTTTGCGCCGTTCACAGAGTCCTAAGGAGGACTTCTGCTGTGAGCCCTGGCTTTCTGGGCGGCGCAGCCCCTCCACCACATCCTGCCTCCCCACGTCCTCCTCCCCTTTCCCAGCTCCAGAAGCCAAGATGGGAAGTCTCTCACGACCCTGTGGCTTGGCCGGGAGGAAGCCTGAACTTGATACAGCTGGCTTTCCTGGGGCCTGGTGAGAGCATTTATCCCCAGTCTGTGCTTCTTTGCTCACCTATTTTTAGACGGCGGCAGCTCCCACACAGGTCTCTTTCCCGGCGGGGCGGGGCGGGGCCGTGCCCGGGACGACTCCCGCCCCATGCCGGCGGGACTGCCGCACACCTGAACAGGGATCCGGGCAGCAGTTAAATGTGGTTTGCTTTAACGTCAAAAGGAAGAGAAATAAACACCCTAAACCGACTCCCTGCCTTTCTCCCAAGAACAAAGATCTGAGTTTTCTCTTCTGCTTCAGCAGACAGCCATGGAGGCGGGGGCCGAAGACTCGGGACCTGGAAACGCACTCGCAATGAAGGGGCAGGCAGAATGGCTGGCCTGTCACCTTTGGGACCAACTCAGGGCCCTCAGGCCACACCTCAGCAGAGGGCTCCCTTCCAGCCACCCTCTTGCCACCTGCTCCATGCCACGCAGGCTCCCCCTCACCAGGCCACGCCAGTCCCTGGACTCTGGCACTGGCCACCCGTTGCCTTGATGGAACTGTCCTCGATGGTCTGCCCTGTGTCCTTCAAGACCCAGGTCAAGAGCCACCAAAGCCTCTATCACCTCAGAACAAGCGAGGCTTGGCTGTCACCCTCATGTGACAGAGAACGTCGAGGGACAGAGACATTGTGTGTTTGTTGACCCTGGGAGTGTGCCAGACGGTGTGTGTGTGAGAGAGGCAGGCGTGGGGGACACGTGGGGATGCATGGCAGATGGGACAGGAGGTGTCCTCGGGGGCCGGCTTGTGAAGCATCACAGGTGGTCCCATAGGGCAGATGTTCAGTAGAAGCCGAATGAACACACGAACCCATGACATGGAACAAAAAGTTGAAGTCAAGACACAGTGAAGAGCCAAAACTGGAAAAAAATAAAATGAGTTGATCCACGTTCTTGGTTTTATTTGGGCTTATAAAGCTCATTAGTTTAAGTGAGACTCCAGGAACTGACTCTATTTAACAGTTCAAAAGACTCAGGGCACCTACGGCCGGGGGAGCTGGGCCACAGGCTACACGTGCCAGAGGAAAACATAATCACGAGATGTGGAATATGCCGTCTGACTCGTCACCAGTGTCAGCCCCCCCACCCCAGGCAGAAGAGCATATCCATATCATATCAGACTTGACAATAGAAATTAAAACAAACAAAGCAGAATTCACAAGCTGGCAATGGCCTTTGCATGATACAAGCTATCACCAGTCACTCAAACGTGGTATTTGTGATGTCTGTTGATGTCTCCGGACTGCCTGAGCTTACTCCGGCTTTGTCCCAGACAGGCCAGAGCAGGAGGAGTCTGGCTTGGGAGCCCTGCTGGAAGGGGCGGGAGTGGGGTGGGGAGATAGGCAGCCTGGGAGGCGATCCAAAAGGGGGCGGGAGCAAGCTGGAGAGGCAGTGGCAGGTGGGGCTGTGTCCTTTCTGAGGTCAGGCTTCTAACTGCCCTGGCACACCGCTCCCACACCTGTGGGCTCTTGATAAAAAAACATGTCCCCTCCCACCCCACCCCTGTTAGTGCTGTCTCTGTCCCAAAACCCGCTTTTTCTCAGGGGTGTCACACTGACTTCTTCCTCCCTGTCTAGCTTCTTTGGGTGGCTGAGCCCTCCTGCCCAACACTCAGATTCCATACTTTCCTGACTGCTTCTTTTCTGACTCCCCCATCAATTCCATACACCTTGCCCCATGTGCTCAGTCTAGGTGCCCAGAAGTTGCCGTCTGTGGCCTGGGAATCCTGGGTGTCCACTTGACTGACAAGGGAAATCAGACAGGCATGAGATGTGCTGTAAAACCAACACCAGAAGGCAGGATTTTAGAGCCAAGGGTAGAGGCCCAGTGACCAGGTAGGTTCAGCATAGAGGTTCAGTGTTGGCATGGGGGCCAAAGTAGGCCTGACCCTATGACTGGGACCAGCCCCTCAGGAAGGGACAGATTCGTGTAGTCATATGCATGAGTGTTACCCCTGGCCCTGGTCAGGCACTATCTGCCTTCAGATGACTCTTTGGTCTGGGTGAGGAAGAAGTCGTGGTTATGCAGCCCCACAAAAAGGATCTGAGTTCTACAGAATTCTGGGAAGACCACTAGAGCAATGGTTCCTAACCCAAGGGTGTAATCAGAATTACCCTAGAAGTTTTGCCAAATCCACACGTCAGGGCCTCACTCTAGACCTGGCAAATCAGAATCTCACATGGGTTTGAGGTAGGGTGGGCAGACACCTATGATTGTAGACTCAGATACAACTTGCCACTCCTTCCACCAAGGTGGGTACCATTTTAGTTGTGCCATGTTGGGACAGAAGACCATGTCTGCTTACTTTGTACTTAGCACAGTTGCTCCCCCATGATAGACCTAAAATAGTATGTGTTGAATGTTTAAATGAATGAATATGTGAATGAATGAACAAGCACTTCTGGTGACTGAAAGAATTGTTGATTTTGTCAACAAAAACAGGGAAAGAACCAAGGTTCCCATAATAGATTTTAACTACAGTTGTAAGTAAGCCTTCCAGTTACCCATTCATAAGCACAGCTAAATATGACGACACTAACGTGTATTTTATCGACTAGGGTGGCTCGGGAATATATGGTATTACTGAGCAAAACAGGGATTTGTATTAACATCATAGAGGAGAGTGTAAAATGAAAGAAGGCACTCTACCTAACTCACAATTAATTATATAATCTGAGGCTTAATTCTGGCTTTGGAAACAATGGGAACCGTAATTACATGTCTAAAGCCCAAAATGGAATCCCACAAGTGTTTGACAAGCAGAACATAAGGATGATGGAGTGGTTTACCCATGAGCTTGACCACAGGGCAACCCTGGTGAGTCACGATTTCAGGCTGTGGTAGGATTTCTCATTATCCTCCATTCTTCTATGGTGAGTATATTGAGCCCCAGACCACTTGATGGATGGGACTCTGTTTGTGAATTCAGGCTGGCCTGCTGTCTTGGCGGATCTGACCCCATATACAGAATAGCCATGCAAATAAGCATGGGCCTCCGGCCAGAAAAAATTAATTCAGGCCTAAAAGCAATCAAGTAAAAGGTGTCAAAGGGCAAACAAAGAGGGAAATGTGACTGGGAACACCTGGCCTCCTAGTTTTCAGGTTTCCCTAGCTCACCACCTTGTGATTTTTTTTCTCCTTTGTCACTAGAAAACTCACAAATGGAATAGCTAGTGAAAGTCTTTTCCAAATACTTACAGGATGAGAAAAGAAGTTCATGTTGAAAGTTGAAATGAGGGATTCAGAGAGCATCCCCCGGCTCCCCCCCAACACACAACCCTAGTCAGGTCTGAAGGGGCCTCTGGGCCAATCCTCAGCGCTCTGTTGTGTCTGGATAGTTCTTGCTGCACTGGGTGGTTCTAGTCATCTGTTTTATGCTGTTCATCTGTCCCCCCTCATTGGACTGGAAGTTCCTTCCTCGAGGCTAAGAATCATGTCAGTCTTTCCCACCTGACTCCCAGTGTGTGGCACAGACATTGGACAAATACTCATTAAACGAATGGATGGATGCCACGTGGGGATCCTGCCCCAGTCTTCTTGTGACAAGAGAAGTCCGTGGGGCTGCCAGGGCTCCCTGACCCATGGTTCACAGCACACTTGTCCTTCACAGAGCTTTCCGCTGGCCCTGCAGCTCTCATGCTCCCTCCTGCTCTGCCCCAGGATGCTTGAACACTCCCCAGCACACAAGGTGAAACATCACCCTGAGACATGGAGACAGAATGTGAGAGACACAGGCCAACCTGAGAAGTTGAGTCAGTGGCCGAGGCAGAGAGGCGATGTTGAAGAGAGAGCTGGGAAGGGAGTCCCAGACCTGGAGTACGGAGGGGCTGGAGGTGAGGCGGTGGGCAGAAGGCCAAGGTTATGGAGAAGGAGACTGAACACTGAGGTGCCCTGTTTCACAGAAGGGACCACTGACCTGCCTTCCACAGGGGCACAGCTGACAGTAACAGCAGTAGTAATAACTAATAGTCACTGAACTCTTACTACGTGCACGGTGCAAAGTAGCCTCCTCAGGGGAGGAATTGACCTATACGAGGGTCTGGTAAGTGTCAGAGGTTAGAGGTCAGAGAGCTTTGATGGCCAGGGTGGTATTGTCACCAGAGAGCTAAGAATGCTCCTGGTCTCCATCCGTCTTTCCTCCTCCCATGAGGCTGGTGTGTAACGACACACAAGGGGTGTGTGTGTAATGGCACACAAGGAATAATGGCAGAATGGCAATCAAAATACCACTTTATTGTTATCTCCCAATTGTCCCCAACAGAGATCTCACTGGTTAAGCTGGGTCAGACCCATGGTTTAGACTTAAGGCCAAAGAGACCATTTAACCTCCTCATCAAAACAAAATTAATCACAGGCTAGCAAATTAGGAATGTCCGTAGAGCACACCTTGACCTTGCTGACGAAGCCAGTGTCCTGGATAAGGTTGATCGGAAGAGACTGCGTCAGCGCGCATCTTCAGATGATCATGGCCTGGGTCTCGCCATGCTGTGCTCTTCTGTGGAGAAGTCTGTCACACAAGGAAGTCTGTCACACAAGGAAGGGGCAAGGCCAGGATGCAGGTGGACAGGCAGAAGCATGAAGGCACATGAGGGAAAGCACCCCTCCCCTATATTAATAATAATGATGATGATAAGTATTTAGATGAGATCATTTTCAGAGTGCATTTAAGTGTATTGATCAATCTTTTTTTCTTTCTTAAAGATTTTATTTATTTATTTGAGAGAGTGAGAGCATGAGCAGGAGGGAGGGGGAGAGGAAGAAGTAGACTCCCCACCAAGCAGGGAGCCCGATGTGGGGCTCGATCCCAGAACCCTGGGATGGTGATCTGAGCTGAAGGCAGACACTTAACTAACTGAGCCACCCAGGTGCCCATATTGGTCAGTCTTTATAACTATCATCTTAGGTAGCCTATTATTAGCCTTGGAATAAGCATACTATTTAAGAGATTTCTCAAAGACCACAAACCTAGAAAGTGGCAGAGATAGGGCTCAATATCAAGAGGGCGAAGCCCACCAGCTTTCTGCCTGCCATGCGGGTAATTAAGTTACGCTGGCTGCGGACATGAGTCGGATATAAAGGGAGGGCCTGACCTGACACTGTGCCAAGGATCCCAGCCAAGCCCTCTCCTTCCTATCACTGGCTCTTCTAAGTGTGTTAGCTCCCTACTCTCTCTTCCTTGCTGGCTCCCAGCAGAGGAAATTCTCTAACAGGCTATACCTTTCCAATGTATAATTATACATAATTTAAAATTTTTCCAACAATGGGTTAAATCCCAAACATAGAGCTTAGTCACTAGCCTAGGATTTATGGCAAAAGACACCATCTAAATATATTGGTAACTTACTGTAAATAAAATAGCATGGTCTAGGAGCGGAAACAAAACAGATCTAAGAATATGGTTATTTATCCCAACACAAAGAAGTCATTTCAAATTATTGAGAGAAAACATGGATTTTGTAATAAATGATGATTAAGTGACTAGTTAAAAAGCAGTTCAGTTGGGGGCGCCTGGGTGGCTCAGTGGGTTAAAGCCTCTGCCTTTGGCTCAGGTCATGGTCCCAGGGTCCTGGGATCGAGCCCCACATCGGGCTCTCTGCTCAGCAGGGAGCCTGCTTCCTCCTCTCTCTCTCTCTGCCTGCCTCTCTGCCTACTCGTGATCTCTATCTGTCAAATAAATAAATAAAAATCTAAAAAAAAAAAAAAACAGTTCAGTTGGATCTTCACCTTACTTCTTGCCATCAGCATATAGATGCGTCAAATATTTAAGTATAGAAAAAGCCACACGTGTGCAGTATAAAAACATGGATGAATTTCTTACAGTCTTGGAATGGGGAAAGGGTTTTTTTCACCCCAAAATGATATTGATTCAGCATACAATTTTATTATTGTTATTTTTTTATTTAAATTCAATTGGCCGACATACAGTACATTATTGGTTCAGATGTAGTGTTCAATAGTTTATCAGTTGTGTACAACTTTAAATTTAAATAGCATTTAAAGAGAAATAATGAACTGGGAAAAAGTAATTGCAAGCTGTATCACAGACCAAAAGTTATTATCTTTACTATACAGGAACTCCTATAAATCAATCAAGGGAAGCAGGCCCATAAAAATGGGAAAGGATACATACAAGCTTTTCACAAAAGAAGAAATACCAAACATATGAAAATATACTAAACCCTTACTAATGAGTAGAGTCACACAAGTAAAACAAAAATTAAAGTGTGTGTGTGTGTGTGTGTGTGCGCGCGCGCACGTGTGTTAACTCACTAAATACAAAGAATAAGAAGACTGAGAACACAGTGTTGGTGCTGTGCCGGGCAATGACTATTCTCAGACACTGGTGATTGGAAAGTAAATTGGTGTCACTTCCGGAGAGAAGTTTAGTCCATATACATCCCAGTTTAAAATATATACACTAACTCTTCGCCCAAGATCGCCAATTCAAAGAATTTATTCTTATTATGTTAAAACATACGCACTCTAAAATTTGATTTTAACCATTTCTAAGTGTCCAATTCAGTGGCAATAAGTTTATGCACACTATTGCACAACCATCACCACAATCCATCTACAGCACTTTTTTTTTTTATCTTTCCTAAACTGAAACTCTGTCCCCATTAAACACTAATTCCCCATTCCCCCAGTGCGCCTCCCCACCCCCGCCACAGCCCTTAGCAGCTAGGTTCTATTTTCTGTCTGTCAGAATTTGACCACTCCAAGAATTCGTTTGAAGGAAAGAATTGTACAAGAAAAATATGTGTGTGTGTTTGGACGAAAGATATATTCATTCCAAAAAAAAAAAGAAAAATAGCTCTGAGGACCTACTTCGGGCTAGGTGATGAACCAAGTTCCTTGTCTTATGTACAAGTTGTGACCCAGAGAAGGAAGGTCCAGAACAAACAAGCGTGTAAGTAATGAAGTATTAGATTTTTATGCTTTTGTGAAGAAAATAAATAGATGAATGTGATAATGATTGTGGAGGGTCCTTCGGGTAGGGCAGCAAGGAAAAGGTGTCTCAGGCACTATTTACCATGAAAAACAAATTAGAAAACTCTAAGGGGCTAAGAGACATCCCCACTAAGGCTCAGAGCCCACCTGGCCGGATGTCAGGACACGTCAGTTCACTGCAGGCTCTAAGAACCTTCCTCAGAACTACCTCCGATCATTCGGTGTGCCTTCTGGAGACTCTTCTCCTGGAGAGAAAGAGTTTCCAAGATTGGGGGGTAGAACTAACCAAGCAGGGTACATGCCAATGCTGCTTTATTCCGAGAAGGAATGTGTAGATGACAGTTTCAAGTGTTTGATGTCCAGCCCCTCCTAAAACGGTAAAATAGCAGCCGGCGGATCAAGAGGCTGATCTAAATCTTCTCTCTGTGGTTTTACTTTTGTTCTGGCAGCCTGAGCGACGCTGGAAAAAAATTACAGTGTGTGCGCGGGAAACATACTCTTCCCTCTGTCTTGACTAACTGACACACTGGGGAGCACGAGGGAGCGAGGGGCAATGGTGTCATGGTGTCCGTTCTGCTGTAGCCGAAGTACACGGAACAACTCAGCTTCGAGGGCCTGGCCTGCCCTTAGCCCAAGGCAGGAAACTCTAGGGGAATGTAACACTTTGCTGCTAAGTAATACCATTGGAATAAAAGCATGTTTGGGATGACTTTTGGCTTTAACTTGGAATTTCTGTTTCACTGGCTTCCAGAAAGAACTTTTTCCCCACCTCGAGTTCTTAACTTATATTTCAGAAGTTTTTGTAGCTGTATAAATGTAATCTATACAAACTGGCCTTGAATTAAAGCCCTATGTCCTCAGAGTATGCTGAGGAAAAGATTCAGGATCTCCGTTTTAACGACAGACCCTAGGACGGCAGCTTTGTATACAAGCCACAGGCTAGAGACCTCGCTCGATGACTTACTAGCTGTGTGTTCTTGGGTGGATTATTGGATCTCTGATTCTGTAAAAATGGAGGTCACCCTAGGACTTACTCAGAGGGCTTTTGCAAGGATAAGGTGCAAGAACTTGAAAGGCCCAGTGCGAGCGCACGATAAGGCCGTTTCCCCTTTCCTGGGCTTCATAACCAAGTCTGGCATTATTGACAGAGTAGAAAAAGACGAAAATGGAAACTCAAAATTTATTTTTGTCCGAGTAACTTGGACAGGGTCTGACTGATTTTCCCCTTTTGGCTTTGAGCCGTACTCCTCCCGTGTCGCCTCCTAAGCTGAATTTCAGCATGAATTGAAGCATTATCTTCAGCTTCAAAGGGACTTAAACTAACCAGAGCATCTCTAGATAACTTGAGACGGTGCAGGAGACTCAGACCCACGAGAGGGGGACAGTGAAGGGGGGCACTGCTCGAGGATCTGGAGATGTTTTACCTGCGAGAAGACTCTGAGGGGCAACTGAGCATTGTCTCCACGTTCTTCAAGGATAACATCATGTGGAAGAGAGATTAGATTTATTCTGTGTGGCTCTGTTAGTGGAGACAGATTTCAGTCTTAAATACGGGAAAACTTTATTTAAAAAAACAAGATTGTCTGCTGTGAAGTGTGTAAACCTGGCGATTCACAGACCTGTACCCCTGGGGATAAAAATATATTATATGTTTATAAAAAATAAAATTTAATTTAAAAAAAACCTTGAAAAAAAAAAAAAAACAAGATTGTCAAGGACGGATGCTATCTTCTCTGGTAGAGAGTTCTAACGGGATTCTATCACAGCATAACTGATCACTCTCTGGGAATGGTGCAGGGAGTTCTGTATCAGAAAAGAGCTGGTTGAAGTGCCCTCTAGGGTTCTATCCCAGGTCAGGAAGGCTGTAATTCAGATAGCAACATAAGCGCAACATTTTGGGGCAGGAACGTCCAGAACAGCCATGGCGAGGTGTAAGGCACATACAGGAGCACACAGACTGTGCTTATGTGTGAACTGTAACCTTCTAAAACAAAAGAAGGTCATGCACAGTGGGAAAAAAGGGCTTTTTAACTGCTGGAAATGGAAATGTTCATACTTTAGACTAGCCTATCGTATTTTATAGGTTCATGCGGACACCGGATGCCAAATGAAATGAACCAAGATCGTAGGCATTAAGTTACACTTTAATTTTATCTTTTTTCCCCTGTGATTTTGACACAAGTGATTAAAAATGAACCTGGACCTTTGGCCTACTCGTCTGTTTCCCCCTCCCCCCCATTCACCTGTGAACCTCTGCTGATTGTTTCATACAGCCTTGGTCAACTGCTTTTAGCAGCTAAACATTAAAGCCACTGAGAGCATAAACAGGAAGCTGGTGTTTAGGTGGGAGTTCCTAGGAATTTTATACTACTGACCACAGAGGCCAAGAGAGAAAGGAAATAGGAAAAACAGTGTAAATACCTGGGTGACTAATGACTTTGCACCGCTTAGCTGGCTTTTCTGAGCATTTAATGCAGAGTCTCTTCTAGGGGAAAACACCCTGAAAAAACTTCAGGACCCTGCGCGGCATGGAAAGGGCAGACCCATGGGTGTTTACTGCTGGCGGTTCCTTGATCGGTTTTGTTCACCGACTACCGGACAGAAAGATTTTCTGCGGATTCCTCCAAGCCATCGGCTCCATTTGCATGCGTGGTGCAGACATTTTGCCCAGAGAGCCGGGGTTCCCAGGGCTCCGATTGTAAAGGATTGTAAGGCCACCCCTTCCCTCGTTCACATGGAGAGCGCCTAAGAGGATTTAGAATCAAGTGGGCACATTTGCAGGGCCTTGTTCTGAAGAGGCAGCTGGAGCGCGGGCCGGCCGGCCTAGCGCAGCCAACCGCGGGTCCCGGGGGACTGCATTGTCCTCCGAGGGGCCACCACGGGGGCTCCATTGTGCACGGAGCAGGCCTTTTTCTCCTGCCCTCTGTCTCCCCCCGGGCCTCCTCCCCCACCCACCACGCAGACTTTTCTCTCAAGCTGCCCGGATCCCCCTGCTGCCGCATTTCCAATGCAGAGAGGAGCGGGCAGGGCTCCGGGCTGGCCATCTGCACGCGGAGATTGACAGCGGCCCCGGAAGGTCAGTGCCTCAACGATTTCTGTCTGAACAGCAGGCCACCCAGGCCTCCCGAGCAAAACAGGGACATCTGCTCCCCTTAATTTAGAACACTGGTTCCAATTTCATCGGAGCCCCTTGCTTAACGCCGCGCTCCGGCTCCGGGGGAGGGGTCGGGGAGGGGCCGAGCAGACGCGCCGCCCGCCCCCAGCTCCCCTGCTCTAGCAGCTGAGTCGGGCGGGGGCGGGGGGTCACCCACGTGACCCGGGTGACGTCGTGCGGGGGAGGGTAAGGGGGGGGCGGGCGGAGGGTAGCGCTGATTCCCCCCCACCCCTCCGGTGCCTGCGACGCCCGATTCCTCCCGGGTCTACGGAGGCGCGGGCTGCGGCGACCGGGAAATGGGGTCCGTGGGCGGCCTGGGGGCGGCGATCCGGCTCGGAGAGGAAGGTAGTGCAGCCCCGCCGCCCCGGTCCTCCGGCAGTCGGAGCTCCGGCTGTCTCAGCCTGGCTGGGAGGAACACGTGAAGGGGCAGGAAAGTTTACTGCACCGGGAGTGGGGAATCTAGCTCAGCCCTTCCTGGTGCAGTTCTCTGGGCCGGCAGTTTGAAAGCCAGCGGTCACAGGGGCCCAAATCCCGCGTGGGCAGTTGACATCGAAAGTCAGCCTGCTTTTGCTGGTTCATAGTGCGTGAAAGAATGAGAGACTTGTATTTCTGATTGTCCGCCACCAAATCCTCAGCTCCTTGAACACGAGACCCTGCATCTTAGGCATCATTGCGTCTTCGGTTCCTAACACAAATGTTTGGAAACTCATTACCATGTGACGTGGAGATGGACATATGAGCACGAGAACTGTTCTTTCTTTATATGACAGAAAACGTGGTGGAGAATGAACCTGCGTACACAGCTCAGTATTAATTACTTTCCTCCTTTCTTCCCTTTGCTCCTTTGAATGTGCCTGGGTATTAAGATACCATGCAGAGGCCAGGGATAGGAACAAACACGACTCAGCCCTCAGATGTGGCCACTTGGGGAGGGGTGCTGCTGGGTGCACCAGGACTCTGGGTGTTAAGCGCAATAGTGGGGTGCCTCGATCTAGCCTCCAGAGAGAGCAAGAGGTCTAAGTTGAGTCTGAAGGAGGAGTAGAAGCTTCCTGGGAGAGGGCCACAAGTTCCTCTGCACGGACTTCCCCGGACCCTGTTTACCTCCTGCTCATTCTTCAGACCTCAAGTGAAATGTCACTTCCTCCACGCCTGCACAGACCCACATAATATCATCCTGTTAAGCGGTCCCGTAGCCCAGCACCTTATAATGAGCACAGTTGGGCATGGTTTACGGTCTCTGGTCAACTCTAAGCTTCTTGCAGCAGAAACTGGCCTACTCTTCGTGAGTAGAGTCTCGACCTCCAGCACAGTGCCTGCCCCGCCGTGGGCCCTAAATATTAGGTGAAGCTCTGAGTAATAAGACATTCTTAGGGAGAAACTCATTCCCGCATTTTCTGTTGTGGAGGCCAGACCGTGAGTACCACGTGGGAACAGAATGACCTTTTAGAATGTATTATTTTGTAGAATTCGGCAGCGCGGTGATTTCAGAACCGCCTTCTGCAGAATCAGTGTGAGGTTGGTGGTGCTCCTCAAAAAAAAGCTACCATCGTGAGACGAGTTTGGGGGACACGGGAGCACATAGAGCCTACCGTGTGCGCCTGCGCGGAGTCCTAACCCGGACTGCTTGTTTACCAGGAGCCTCTAGTAACACTTCGCAGCTGGGGGATATGGATGAAGCTAAATGATAACTTTGTTGCCGCATTCCCCACCCCCCCACCTCCAGGCCCTGGGAGGTAGAAGGAGCTGCTGTGGAGAGAGCTCAATGAGGTTCATTGGCCAGCTCCTCCCAGGTTGGCTCCTCCCAACTGGTTTCTTTGTTACACCTTGGACATAATTGTTCCTGGTGTTTGGACGGAACAGAGAGAATGCAGGATGTGGAGAAAGAGGCATGGGTGGTGTCGTGCTGTCTGAGCTGGCCCGCGACTCTACTTACCACATCTTAGCTGTGTGATTTTGAGGCAAGTCCTTTGCCTCTCTGTACCTCAGACACTATATTTGTGAGTGGAAATAGTGGTGTCTAATTTACAAGGTTGTTAAGAATTTAAGAGCTCTCATGTGTATATAGAATTTTCCTGATGGATATCAATTTTATTTAAGTGCTAACAATTAGTTAATTAAAAATTAAATATCCGACCTCTAATAGGTTAATTGAACTAATTAAGTCTCCTGTCGGTGGAGCAGGATCACAGAGGACCATGGCCTCAGGGAGGAATTTTTCTCTGCTTGTTGCCTTCTTAGCTCACATGAAGTGTTCTGAGCATTCATCATTACTTTTCCAGCTAGGATTCTAATTCTTTAACAGCATTTGCCGATTTCTCCCTCTAAGTATATTTAAATTGTAATGTCATTATATTCTTTTCTTAAACAGCAAAGTAGAGCAGCTGTATATCAAGATTCAGAAGTTTTGCCTATAATCAATTTTCCAGGACTGACTCAGTAGCCAAGTGCTAAGTTCCTTAGCAACAGGATTATGATCCAGAAGTCCATATTATTTTAAACAATAGAGATCTTCTTACAGTGAAAACGTGAATAGGATCTGGTCCCGATTGTTGTAGCTTAATTTGACTATGAAAAAATCAATACTGGATTCTCAGAGAAGAAAAATGTTCAGGGCCTGTATGTTAGAGCACAGTGTAAAAATTTACATTGTTTTAAAATTGCACTTAAACTCTGCAGTGTAAAAAGCTGCTTCAGTTGTGCACTGTGCAGTGGCTATCTGAACATAGTTTTTTAAAAAAGGAAGAAAAGAAAGTTGCTTCTGGGAATCCAAAGGTACTCTGAAAATGAACGTAGAAATGATTTCTTATCTGTGTGTATAATATCAACACTTTAACTCCTTCAAGTCTTTCTTTTCCATGTAGAACATTAACTTGGATAGAGTTTGCTAGACTAGATGTTTGGAGTGAATCTGTTTTCAGATGTAATCTTCGATGTACTCATGAAAGCTTCATATTTTGAAAGAGGGAGCAAGCGACATATTTTTTAAATGTTGCCTCTGTTCATGGATAGAGTCCCCATACTCAGAATGGAGCTTGGCCTGCATATCCTGACATCACCTAAGTCTTACAGGGGGTCACGACTTAGACATCAGAAATTTGCTCAAGATCAAAAGATTCTCTCTAAAAAGAGGCTTTAAAAGCAACATCTAGCTTGAGATCTGAAGTATGCACTGGTTGCTTCCAGGGTTTTACTTCTCACCTTTGGGGATCCCCTGCCCATTACTCCAGCCATTGATTCGGACCCTGTGCAGCCTCGGCTGGAAGTGGGTGCAGCCTGTCAGGGGCTTTCCCCGTGCCCAGCCTCACGCCTTTTCTGGAGTGTCCCATCTGCCCTAGAGATTTTCTGACCCACATGGGACACATTGCGACAAAGCCTGAAATGCAGGGGAGTACATTGTGGGGGCAAACCTTTGACCTACAAGGCATAAGCCCTAATAGATCAATGTTTTCCTTTCTCTCCCCGACATCGACAGCCCCGAGATGTCTTTCCTACGACTCAGGCAGGACAGAAGGAACCAGTAGCCACTTGCCAGCAACCATGACTCATCCTCATGCTGGGTTTTCCATCCTTCTCTGTTCCATTCTCCTCATCCCTCCGCCTCTCCGGATCATACTCCACAGTGCGATATTTACGCTTCTGCCCTTGTCCTAGGCTGCTGTCTGGGAGACCAGGGCGAAGTCATTTCGGCATGACTCTTTACCAAAGGAGTGATAGTATCTGAAAGTCTTCGCACACGCAACTCCCCACCCCTGCAATCCCAGCCCTCTCCTCACTGCGAGCATCTCCATCCAGTTATTTTGTGAGATGGCTCATGGCGCCACTTCTCTCCTTCCGCTGGTTATGGCGGGCCTTAGTGGGAGTGAGGAATCCTGGCTGCCTCTGCTCGGGCCACGGCGGGACCCAGGGGGAATTTTGCCATCTGCGTCTGGCAACTGGCCAGCAGCACTGGCCCTGTGTTTTCATCTGCTAACTTTAACCTGGATCTGTTTAATTTTTCCAATCTGTATTTTTAACTTCCTCCTAAGTTTCTCATTTGTTCGTTTTATCTTGGTCTATTTATGGATTTGAAGAGTATAAAGAAGCAAAGAATAGTGTGAGTAGGCCTTTAAAAAAAAAATCATATGGCCCGCACGTCCCAAAGTCACGTATCAGACTCTTACCATGTGACCAAGCTTTGAAAATGATAAGAAAATCATTTTTTCATAAGTAGCAGTGAAAAAACTTTATCATCTTCACTTGGAGACCATTTATTGCATTTGTTTAATCATTTATAAGCCTCTAGATTCATACCCTCCATGCTGGGGACCTGCCAAATTGGTACGGTTTTTATGGATGCTGTGCTCAGGGCATGCCTGGACATCACAGCCCAGGGAAGAAACCAAGTTTTGCATCTTACCCCTCCACCATGAAGATGGAAGTGAAAACCCGATGAGTGCATTTGCATTCTGGAAGCAACACATTCCACACCTTTAACCAGAATACATTTCAAAGGTTAATGAGTTTTGAGAAAGAACCAGAAAAAGGAAAGGTTCTGCATGAGGTCTGGGTTATGGTACTGCCCCTTGGGCCATAGAAGCCAAGTGGGCTTCTGGTAGCAGAGGTATCTGGGCTGGGAACAGAGTCCATGCGGAGTTATTGGCAAGCCCCAGTGGAAAAGTCACGATACAGACCTCCAGGATTCTGGAGCCCAGCTGTACCATTGGCAGAAGAGAGCTCTACAACTTTCTAACAATGGCTCTCACATGCTATGGGGAAGCAGTAGAGAGGGAGCTCCTATCCATGGGACACCACCTCACCAAGTGGCCAAACCAACCCATCCCGACTGGGTTCTGTCAGAACCACCACCTCATATCAATGGGGTAGGCCAAGGAACAATTAACTGTAAGACTGAACTTATGGTGCTTCTGGAATTAAGCACAAGAAGGACTAGGGGACATGGCCAAGCTATGCAGGGGCTCCATGTCACCCACTGTTACTGGACTGGGATCTCCCCATCAGCTCACATCTGTGACCATATGGAAGACCCTTTATGATCAGTTGACTGACGAGGAAAGGTCTCAAGCTTCCTGGATGGGCCAGATCTGTGTGGCTGAAAACAACAATTGCACAACAGCCCCATTCAAAGGTGGCCTTGAACAACAGTCATCCCGGAAAGGTTCGGGTGTTGTCCCTGGTCATCTACTTTGTGTTGAGAGAGAAGTGGCCTGAAGTTAGACTTGTGGGCTGTAGCAGATGGCTTGACCAAATGGGCAGGGGCCTAGAAGGAGAAAACCGGCTGATTAGCAACCAGGAAGTCTGAAGTAGACATTGCTCAGACCTGTGAGAGGGCATACTGTGTGAAGATCTTTGTATTGCCGGAGAGCACTCACAAGAGGGAGGCAGTAAGTATGCAGGGAGACAAAATGATTGGCCAGTTAATGGCACCCAGCCTCTGTCATCAGCCACTTCTAGTATTGGCACAACAGACACATGAATTGAAGAACCATGGTGGCAGGAACAGAGGCTGTGCCTGGGCCCACTAGCCTGGACTTCCACTTACCCAAGTTTTTCTAGTTCATGCTGCTGCCAAATGGCTAACATTCCATTAGCACAGAGCGATACTGAGTTCCCAATATAGCACCATCCCTTAAGGAGACCAACCTGACACTCTGGCGGGCTGCCTACGTTGGCCATCTTCCAACATGAAAGAAATAGCAATTCATTTGAACATGAATGGACACACATTCTGGATATGGATTTTATATTTCCTTCTCTTAGGCCTCAGGTAGCACCACTACCCAAGGCTTCAATGGTGTTAAATCCACTGTCATGGAATCCAATATAACATCACATCAGACCAAAGAACACATTTTTTTCAGCAAAAGAGTTGTTGGAATGAGCACATGACTCTACCATTCTGTCTCATACTATAAATCTCGAAGCTGCCAGCCAGCCAGAGCGTAGCTTAGACAGACCTGTCGAAAGGTTATCTGATGTGCCAGCTCAAAGGCCATACTTCTTAGGGTAGAAAATCATTCTTCAGGATCCAGAGGAGACCTTAAATAAAAGACCTTCAAATGCCACTGTGTTCACAATGGGTAGGATGCAGGAGTCCCAGAACTAAAGAGTAGAGGCAGAAGTGGTCCTACTGACCATCGCTCCCGGTGACATACTTGAAGAATTTGGGCTTTTCATCCTCACAAAATTGAGCTCTGTGAATTTTGAGGTCCTGTCCTAAAGCAGGGAGGGGCGGGGAATTTCTGACAGGAGACACAGTAATTACCTCTGTGAACTGGAAGTGTGGTTGGTCCATATTTGTTGGTCCAATGCCAGCTCCTTGCACCAAGAAACCAACAGGCAAGAAGAAAAGTTGCCATCTTGGGTGGGATCATTGAACCTGGGCACCAGGAAAAGGCAGGAAGATACCATTATGTACAGGGATGGGAGGAATAATGTAGAACTACATGACCTATTTAGGTACCTCTTGGTTTCCCTAGTCCAACTTTGAAGGAAAACAGACCACAGCCTGAGAAAGGCACGATGGCTAGTGGCTCAGACCCCTCAGGGATGAGGGATTGGTCTCATCACCAGGAAAACCACCAAAGCTCAGTAGAGATGTTTGTTGAGAGTGAGGAAGATCTTGAGCGGATAACAGGAGGGAAAAGATGTCATCCTGAAAGCAGCTACAGCATCAAGATCTATAATCCGTCCCCCTAACCTTCCTTTGTTAGGTTCCCACTAAGAACCTAGGTTCCCACTAAGAACCTAGGTTCCCACAGAACTCACTGGTATCTTAGAGGAGCTTTTTCCACAACATCTAAGAAGAGGAGGATCCAAGGGCTAAAAGGGGTGGACTGTAGTGGATACTCTGATGCACCACCCAATTTGTATTCGAGAAGATTCCTGTTCAGGAATGAAGGTCTCATTCCCAGCTGCTGGGAGTCCTGTGAGAAGATGGCCCTTAGCTCTTAGCCTGTGGGGTTTGCCTCAAGTAAGGAAGACTGCCTGGTCATCTGAAGATCCCACTGCCTCCCAGGGACAACCTGTATTAAATGTCCCTTGTCTCCTAACTTGGGACAGCTTTAAAAGTCTACCCCTAGTCTAGAGCTCCATGTGGGTTGACTGATGTTTTCACTGAGACTGTACTACATCTCAACTTCTCCCTCTGTTAATCCAGCTTTTCCCCTCCCCCTTCCCAGTTGATCGCAAGAGCACTCCCTAATAAACAGCTTCCTGGGAACACGACCCACAACAGCCAGTACAATTTGGGTTATTACCAGATGAAATAGTTTGTGTTCGAAGGCTGGGGAGCCCTGTGGATAAAGAAACTTCAGTTATAAAAAGTAGTCGATTTTATTAATACCAAACTGGAATTATGAGTCTCTTGCTTGTCGCTAGTTGATTTTGATCAAATATACATATACGTAAAAAAGCGTACTCTTTGTGAGAATTCCTGAATACATTCAATCTGGGCATATCTCACTTCAGATGCCAGATTTCCAACTCTGATTTCAATTCTCCATTTGGATTTTAGCCATTTTGTATGAGAGAACGCATTTCCCCAGAGCTAAGTAGTTGCAGACATTCCTCAGAGTTTTGATACGTGGTCAGAAACTTGAGGAGAATCTGTGGATTCATATATTCATCCCTAGAATCCTAAGGATCGGTGCCTCTTTTGCAGGCCTGGTTTGTTTTTCCGCTCTGTCCGTGCTTGAAACTGGACCACACTGATAAAGCAAACGTTTAATAATTCCGATATCTGCCGAGCTTTGCATTCCACAGGCAACTGTAGAAACTTAAAAGCATGATTCATTTTTATGAAACTCTCTAAGTCTTTCCTGGAATTATGACCTTATATTCACCCTATAGTAGCTCTCTAAACCCTGTGGAGGTTTGGGGGAGCTCAGGGCAGATCAGGAAAGAGGGATCGGTGTGTCCCCAGCTGCTGTCTGTTGGCTCATGTGTTCCTTTAACGCCGAAGCGCCTGGGCAAAACATCGAAGCAGATTTTTCTTTGGCATTTCTTGTTGCATCAGCGAGAAAGTTCCATCTTGGGAGACTTGGGGAAAAGAACAAGGTGATTCCTCTGAGTTTTGTCATGAGCAAAGCTTATGGATCAGAGGAAGCAGTTCAGAAAGCCTCTTTAACAAGTTTGCCCAACTTAGCACTCTAACTGTGCTACATAGGATAACTGCCCCCCCCATGCACACAACTTGTGTACAGTCTGTGTACTGAGTGTGAGGAGGGGACAAGTATAAAGGAAATGTATGCTTGGTCATTTGCTGACAGTCTTCATGCGATTAGCCTGAATGGCCGTATTTGGGGGCAAACTCTTCTGATAAATGATACAGTGGAAGTTGGGCAGGCATGCCTCTTTTTTCTTTTTTTAAAGATTTTATTTCTTTATTCGACAGAAAGGGAGAGAGATCAGAAGTAGGCAGAGAGGCAGGCAGAGAGAGGGGAGAAGCAGGCTCCCCACTATGCAGAGAGCCCGATGTGGGGCTTGATCCCAGGACCCTGAGATCATGACCCAAGCTGAAGGCAGAGTCTTGACCCACTGAGCCACCCAGTTATTCCTCCTTTTTGACTTAAGTAAAGAACTGACAACTCCCCCCTCCCGCTTTTTTTTAATTTTATTTATTTTATTTGACAGAGATCACAGGTAGGCAGAGAGGCAGGCAGAGAGAGAGGAAGGGAAGCAGGCTCCCTGCTGAGCAGAGAGCCTGATTTGGGACTCGATCCCAGGACACTGGGATCATGACCTGAGCCACCCAGGCACCCAACTTTTCCCCCTTTTTGTATGATCCTTCTGAGGCAAGCAGACTAGGTTTTCCATTCGCTATCACATGTCCCAGATCTTTTACTGGAAGGGGCACGTGGGCTAATCCACCGTGTAATGTTGACATTGCACGTGGTTGTAGGTGGGTCATGTCCCCCTTCCCTCCCCCGATTCCTACCAGCCCCAGCTCAGCCCTTCCTGGTTTGGATCATCCTGACAACTCTAAAAGTCTCCGGTTAGAAGGAAGGTAAGCCTTCCTCATGCTTCCCAGCTTGGAAGCTAAAAGTCTCCGCTTAGAAGGACAGTAAGCACAAGCCCCCTCAGGTTTCCCAGCTTGGAAGCTTGGGCACATGAGGGTCGGTAGGGGTGAGAGTCGCAGAGCATGGATGCATCAGGTGGACACAGCAGGAGGACACCAGGAGAGCCAGGCAGCTGGGGCAAGCGATGTAGCCCAGGACTGTGAGATCCTGAGTCAGAGCTCACATCTTTTGGGCTTACATGCTTTCCCAATTAGGTTAGGTTCCCTAGTGGTCTAGTGGCTAGGATTCGGCGCTTTTACCAATTAGGTTAGGTTATCTCCCTTGCGTGGACTTCCCAATTGATTAAGCCGGCACGGGGTGGGGCGGGAAGGGGGTGGGGAGTGTTATGAGAATATTGAGCCCAGCTCTCATGTTTGCGTTATCAGTATGCATTTCGATGTCAAAATATGCAGTAGTACTTTCCCTCTTCCTTTGAAAACCACCTGCACTTTCCCCTGGACTTTTCCATGGAAGATGCTACTGTTGAAAATAATAGTAAACTTTTCTAGTGCTTTTTAGCTCTGACTGGCCATTTGATGGGCCCTCTCCGCCCTGGGTTTCCCCCTCGCATCGCGCCAGTTGTAGCTCCTCCTGTGTTCACCAGTGCGATGAGGTGGCGCCCCCCCACTTGAAGTTTCTGACTAGAGTGGCAGACTCTCCCCCCTTACTGAGATCTAAAAGAATGTTCCTCAGTGTCTTCAGGTCTGTTGTGCACTCGAATCTAGACTGGCTTCCTGATGAACATGTGTAAGCTCCACACAATCTTTATCACCACTGTTTCCTTGGCCGGCAGAAACAGTGCTGGTTCAAGGGCGCCCCTCAGATAGTCTTTGTGAGTAAGCGAGGGCCGACGGGCGCTGCGCTGGGCTCTGAGCAGAGAGATTGCCCCGCAGGAGATCGGAGCCAGGGATGCTGGGAAGCGAAAAGACTGCTGTTCAAACAGATCATTTCAGTGCAACATCTTTAAGTGCTATGAGTGAGGGGTGGCGATCAGGGAAAGCAACCCAGAGATGACGTCTGTGCAGAATCCTGAGGACAGTAGAAATTTGCCAATCCATCTACACTCTTCAAGCTAACGACGGGGCCATTTGCCATCTGCTCCCCTTCCTATCCTTATCTTTTTAATCTAAGTTCTCCTTGCTCCCCAGCCAGCCAGCCCTTCTGTTCCAGGGAACTAATCTACTTTCTGTGACCCCCAAGGACTGGCTGGACACTGGCCGCTTTCATCCACACTAGCCTTTCTCCGTCAATATATGTGTTCGTTATATCCCAAAAGATCTTCCTCAAACCGAAGGGCTCTAGGCAGCCTTCCCTAATGAATTCTCTTCTGCTTCCTTTATTTCCCTCCTACTCAGAGCTTAAGTTTTAGCTTGTACAGTCTGATTCTAAGAACTCAGATAAATCACACTGGTGTTGGGCATTATTTGGATGTCCATAGATAAAAATCAGTCAAAGGTGTCAGGAGTCTCCTCAGGTAATTTTACAAGGCAGGAAATGTAGTGCTTGCTGTTTCGCATCCCAGTGTGGAAGCCAGCACGGTAGAAGGCGCCCACCTCCTTTACCCAGAGACTCCTGGTGTCCTCAGGTCAAGACTTAGTTCTCTCTATAAATCTAGCACTGTTTATAGATAGGAATATTTGGGGAGAAATCTGGAGGGGAAGTGTGTTAAAATGGGTTTTATAACCACTATCAAATTTTTATATTTGACTCCCAACTGGGTTATATATTCTTTAGGAATTTTCCATCTTTGGGTCCGTATAGAAGGGTTATTAAAGGAAATAAAATTATAATAATAACTTGATAATTGTGTACAGAGCTTTACAGTTCACATCTAAAGGAAACGTCACCTCCTCTGAGAAGCCGTCTTTTGTCTCCAGGAGAGTCGCGCCCCCCTTTCTTTGGGCTCCAGCAGCTCTCAGGAGACCTCTAGTGTAGCACCTTCTGTGAAGTGCCCTCCTTTATGTTCCATGCCTGATTCTTCCGCAGAGATTTCTTCAAGAGTGGGGAACTTGGCTTTTCCAGTTGCACGCCTCTGTGGTCTGGCTCCTGACAAAAC
Organism: Enhydra lutris kenyoni; assembly: GCF_002288905.1. Lineage (NCBI taxonomy): Eukaryota > Metazoa > Chordata > Mammalia > Carnivora > Mustelidae > Enhydra > Enhydra lutris. Next base: position 13,673,805 of record NW_019154126.1, on the reverse strand, counting down.
TCAGTATGCTTTAAAAACACCTTATAGATAAATAAGTGAATGAATGGATACCGAATAAATGAACATTATTTCTGCATTAAGGGTTTGATCAAGGCTTGTTATATTCCTCTTTGATGGTGATCGAATAAAAAAGAAATAAGAGCAGTTAATCTCGCTGATGACTGTGGAAAACACATTTGTAGGAAAATGTTTGGAGTTGTCGGTGAAATTCTCTAAATTTTCCCAAGAGTTCTTTTATTCCCAGAACAGATACCGATGAGTTAGTGGTGCCCATTTGCTCCCTTACATCTGCAGAGTTGGGAAACTGATTTAATTAAGTCATGTGTTTCCCTAAGAGTGAGAAGAGAAACAGTGTTCCAAGAGTTTGAGAAAAAAAAAAAAAAATCACAGAACAAATAGTTACCATGTAAATTATGGAGTATTAGACGCTTCTCGAGTATTTTCTCCTTCGTGATTAAATGTTAATCTCTGAGTTATGCACTGTAATAATAGATCCAACTGAAAAAGTGTTTCTGGCCCTAATGCATAAAATATGTGCATGCAATTTGAAGGCAGAAAAATGGCACATTCTTGGGGGGTGGAGGAGATGAAGAATGGTCTGGAAGTCCCTGCCACTCTGGGGAAACAGAACGTGATTATCTACAAGGTTAGCTGATTTTAAATACTGATTGCCAAACTGTTCAATAAAATATGAATACTTATTATGGCAATCCATATCACATGTTACATATCCTATTTCGGGGGTGACGTGCACCTTCTTAAAGAAACAGGCGCTAACTAGGTAATGTCAAACATTATAAAGTGAGTGGAAATGGAGACTGAAGTTCCCCTTTTCCTATTGGTTGCTCCTCCGGACTTCAACCTCTAAGAAAAGACTAAAACTATAAACAATTCTCAGTATCCATGGCAACGTGCATACGAAGGTAATTATTTTTTCTTTACATTTTTAAATTTGAGAGTTTAATAGTGTATTATATGCATTGCCTCAGGCCCACAATTCCTGCAGTTCGTCATTAAGTATCAGGAAATGCCCTCTCTCCCAGTCATTATTGCTTAAATAAAATGCCACTTACAAGCCTGGCGAACAAAAGAGCTACAGTGTCTGTGTCAGGCATACCTTGACTCTTGTAGTGATTTGGCATGGAGTGCGCTGAATCCCCAGAGCACCTGGCCCAGGAGCCAGCCTTGTGTCCCAGGAGCAGTGTTCACAAGGAAGCCTTTTTACTTATGGTTAATGAAACTCAAGAAACAGCTCCTTCCTTCAGGTGAACACACCAGAAGAAAGGCCCCAAACCCATGTTCTCATATTGTCCACCAGCTGCTGTAGGAAGGCTGAAGGCTGCAGGGGGCCAAGGGTTCTGGGTAAGTCCCGCATACATTAATTCCATCAATATTGTGGAGAACAACTCTCTGAGGTCGAATTTTGAAAGCTTCGGGTTTGTACTATTTAGTTTTTTGGGTTTGTTTTTTTTTTTAAAGATTTTATTTGCTTATTTGACAGAGATCACAAGTAGGCAGAGAGGCAGACAGAGAGAGAGGAAGGGAAGTAGGCTCCTTGCTGAGCAGAGAACCCAATGCGGGGCTTGATCCCAGGACCCTAGGATCATGACCTGAGCCAAAGGCAGAGGCTTTAAGCCACTGAGCCACCCAGGCACCCCATGTACTATTTAGTGCCTTTTTAAGGAAGACCCATTCACATGGAATCCAAGCATTGAGAAGGTGTAAAGGGAGAATTTACTTACAAAATCTATCTGAGGTATGTTTTACACAGGCAGAGTGATTGACTCGTAATCCAGAAAATTCAGTCCAAGTTAAAATCAAAATTCCTTTCCCTGGATCCGGAGGCTCCTTTTCCTCGGCCTCCCGCCACCCTCTGACACCTGGGTGGCTTATCCCAGACAGGGGCTAACCTCACTGCTTCTCTTTGCCTGCAGAGGCAGCGTCAGTAAGCCTGTCCCCAAATGACTCCTGCAAACAAAAGGAAAAATCTGTGCTGAAAACTCAGGCTAATCTAGGAAGTTCTAAATTTAGATCGGACTTTTCTTCCAAGACTTTGTTTGTAAATCAGTTTTGGGAACCTGGGACAAACATTTCCCATGGAAATGTTATAATAAATGTGACTATGCAAATTGAACCCCTACTGGAGGTGAAATGTTACACATTAGCCACACCATTTTTTATCAGTTGTATTTTCTCGATCTTTCCCAACAACATGATGGATTAAATGGGCTTTGTGGACTGGTGTAGGAGGTAGACCGCCACGTGCAATGGTGCTTGTGGGAAATCAGTCCCCACTCAAGAAGCTGACGGAGAAACCCTCCTCCTGCTGCCAAAACTTCACAGAGAAGAGAGATTCCCTCCGTGGCTTCTAAGATGCCACGAAGAAGTAAGAAGGGGTAGACTTTTTAATGTAAGGGACATTCATAAATTTGGTGTCTGTATTTTAGGAGCTGCTGGCACTTAATTCAGAAAGTATTACAACTGTGTTAGGCAGAAGGTGAACTTGACAGAGTTTAGACCAGGAAGTTGAATAAGGAAACATAAACAGTAAAGCAAAATATAGAACCAAGATTTGAACAGAGATAGACACTGGAACTAGGAACTTCATAGCAGGGTTATGAGCAAGACCAGTGTTCTGGTGCCAAACAAGGAAATGCAAAACTTCTTGACCAGAAAAAGTAAAGAAATTTGAGAGCAGCAAAGCAAAGGATTGTGATGCTGATTGCGCGAGCTTTCTATTCTTCTTTTGTTCTTGTCTGGGTTGATTTTAAAAATTAGTAAATTCTGAACAGTTTAAGCTGTCACAAGGTCATGTGTCCATCCCACTGTGCCTCCATGTTCCACATCCTGGCTATTTGCCTCACCCCACAAAAAGCTGTGAACAGCAAAGTCTCTCATTCTAGACAACTCCCCAATTGTTTTTGCTCCCAAATGGCAAGAGAGATAAACAATTTTTTTCAGTCAGAATGAAGGGTGAGGTGGGATGTGGAAAGGGGAGCTAAAGATGGACCCATGATCCATGCAGAAGAACAGGAATCATTAGTTTAAGGGATTGTCAGGGGCAAGGGTCCTTTTGGAAGAAAGAGAGGACACCATGATTCCTGGGGAAAGGAATTGAAGTAGTGAGCCAGGAGGAAGACAGACGAATGCGTGTGAGATGCATGAAATGATGTTTGGAATCTTCCAGAAAAAAGCAACAACCCACAAACAAGAGTGTATGGGATGAAATCACATGTCTTATAGTACCAAGGAGGGAGCAGAAGGTAAATTCTTAAGTAAGAACAGCAATTGTGGGACTGACCAAGATCTCTCCAGATTGCCAAAATTGGGAGTCTGTGCCTGGTCTACTTAATACCCAAGGTGTCGGGAAGTCTCCCATGCTCTCCAAGCTCCTCAGGAGGGATTTGACTTTCTGTTCTCCTCACCAAGCAGTTTGGGTGTCTCTGGGGAATCTGTGTTTACATGTCCAACTCCACCTGGAACCCTGAGGAACCACACCAGCTGGGGTGAGGGCCAAAATCCTTAGGCTTTTGAGGAAGAAAAGAGGGATTCAAACACCGTGTTTCTTGTCATCACACACATCCTGTCATTTGTTGGGGGTGCAGTTTGTTCTAACTGCCGCTAATGGAACAAAATGGCAGATGATAGAGATTTTTCAAGGTTCTTTGGAAAGTGTTTCTCCAGGTCAGTTAAGAGAAGGGCCATGCCATGTTATTTTCACTGTACCAAAACAAAAATATGGCTGTCCATAAAGATGCTATTGGAAGAGCAGGGGAGCTAGCAATTTGACGGTTGGGATAGAGTGAAAGCATAAATTAAATTACATCAATGGTAGGAGACTTTTCCCGCTCTTCGAGACCTGGAATTTTGAGCTCTGTGGGACTGGTTCCAGTCTCATTTTTCAATCCTTAATATAGAGACTTAACACTTTCAAATATGTTAATTTCAGAAAAACACTTCTTGCTACTTAGTTCCATAATCTCTTCCTGGATGAATTAAGTGAAGAAGAATAGGAAAGACAATTTAAGAAATAGATTCGTTCCAAACTAATGAGATGGTTGGAAGTCTGACTTGGTGGGAACCCGTACGCCTTTGAGATGTCTGCCACAGCATCCGTGCCCTTGTGGCCTGCTAAGTTCTCAGCTCCATGATATTTGGAAAGGGTCGCTTGGACAACACAGATTGTAAAGAAATATATCAGTCTCCTGAATGTTCAGCCCAGAAAGTTCAAGCTCAGGTTAACACCCTACTTGTCATCAGGATCAGAAGGTTTCTCAGTTGGTTTTTTGATGCTCTGACTCATTTCAAAACAGGCTCTGAGTTGGGTAAGAGGTATTATGGATTCTATCCTGTTGGTTATTTCTGCAACTACATTGTGTTTATTCATGGATATCTTTAGAGCAAGTCATTTGTAAAAACTTCACTGATTTGCATACATCGGAGGAAGATCTTTCTGGAATTCCTCTGTGTCTGAATTTTGAGACAATTTTAAGCACACGTGAAGTTTAATTGTTTTTAAGTAGTTCCACTTGACCGTTAGACTTCCCGAAGCAAGCAATTGAGGAACTGCGTCAACAAGGTAATATAAATGATTTGTCTTCGTACATCCACCATTTGGTTGTATTCCACATGTGACCTTGGACTGGGCTTGGGTTACAGTCCCTTGGCCTCCAAGAATCACAGATCGTCAAGAGGCAGAGAGGGATGGAGAGCTCATCGAGGCCGTGAGCACACTTTATTGTAAAAGAGCAGATAGTAAATATTTCAGGCTTTGTGGGCCATCTGGTCTCCATCACAACTATTCAGCTGCCTCTGTGGCACGAAAACTGCCATCGATGATGCAGAAATGAAGAATTGTGGCTGGATTCACACAACTTTATTACAAAAACAGGCCACACGCAGGATTTGGCTTGTCGGTTTTAGTTTGTCAGCCCCCGATCTAATCCAACTTCCTCACTTACAGATAAGGAAAAAGGAAGCTGAGAAGATTGGGAATTTCCCAGAGTCACTTGATGGTTAGTGGCAAAGCCAGATCCCAAACCTAGAAATTCGGTCTAGATTCCAGCCCTATTTCTACCATGACACACTAGTTCTGTCTCACTCATGAGGCTGGTCCTGTCCTCGAGATGACATAGTTTGAGTCAGAAAGCCATGTTTGAGGAAATTATGTGCTAGTGACAATTCAATTATTTAATAAAAAACACTTTGAAGAAGAGATTTTTATAGGTGACTGTCACTAATTATTGACATTACTCCCAGGGCCAGTGTTTTGTTTAAAGACGGCATCAGGAGAGTGACAAATTGAAAGATTGGTTATTTTGTCATAGGTCTCATACTAACATTTTTCACTAGAGTTGGTTTGAGTAAAACTAGCAAACTAAGGTTTCCAGTTTACCAAAGAACCATCAGCCCCCATTACCATGGGATTCAGAGGGTTAATGAATCCCCCAAATTCATACAGAAGTGTCTGGGCATGTACTTTTTTTCCTCAGGACAGGATACATAGTTTTCCTCAGAGGGATTTTTTTGACCCCTCAAAAAAGTTGCAGGATTTCAGATGATGGAAGATTCTTGTCCCTCCAGGCTGCCTGAATAGTCTGTCTGAAGAGGGAATGAAGACCCTCCAAACAACCAAATCCCTTCCTCATGTGCACCCTCAATGACAGGCACTCCCAACGGTAGGTAGCTGGCCACCAACAAGGCCCAGAGGAGAAGGGGAAAGTAGTCAGTTTGGCTAACACAGATGGATATAGTGTATAATTGTGAGACAATTTCGGCTTCGGGGGGTCAGAGGTAGTAATGCTCAAGGTCAATGGGCAGCATCATTGCAGTTTAGGTTATCAGTCATTTCAGGGCAAGACTTCAGTCGATGACTAGGTACATGAGGTGAAATTCAGCTCCCAGAAGCTAACATGTGGGCTTCACTCCTGACAATATGGTGAACTGAGCTGACCCACCCACCCCTTCAGTTCCAGACACAGAGTGACCCTAGAGGAAATAGAATGGGGAAAAAATTATGTTGTTGGTTTTTTAATACAAGTTGATTTCAAAAGAAATAAATGGAAAAGCTCTCATGTCTAAAGCAAAGAGTGAACTAAAATCAGAATAGTTAGCTTCAGCCAAAGCAACGGCAGCCCAGGAGGTGAAAAGCCAGACTTTTCATTCCCATGCATGGATAAGAAACAGGCCCATGAGTCTACTCAAGTTGACGCATGAGAAGAGGCAGAACTCTTGAAGTGCTGTTGGTTTGTGAGATGGGGCTCAAGAAAACTCCATCCTATCGCCCAGATAGGTATTAAGGAAGCTTTCTATCCAGCCCAGTGCTCTAGGTAGAAGAAAATGTCTACAACAAATAAAATTAAAAGCCAATCTTGCATTTCATGCTCGGGGGTGAGATCTGAATTTACATTACACACGTGGATCCGGACTCCCTGCCTAAGGAAGAAATTCTCCAAACTGAACAGAGCTTGATGTCCAACGGATGCCTGCCCAGAACCAGGACAGACACCTCATCACCCATGGCTCACTGATTCCCACACAAACAAGCCCTCTACTATGGATTAGCTTCTACCAGAAGAGTTCACCTACACACACACACACACACACACACACACACACACACACGTAGAAGCAAACACCACAGCAGAAACAAAAACCACAGAGACTGAGCAATCTGGTAAAGACTATAAAAAATAAACATTTTAAAATTATAGAATAAGGTGTAGAAACCACTAGAAAAGAATACATTAAAAACAGCAATAACAAAGGCTCACAAAAGCTCCACAGAGAAATTATAGGAATGAGAATGACAGCCGTTATCACAAATCCCTAAAACAACAGTTCTCATACCTGATGCGTACTTCCCTGAACTGGAAGGCCAGATCTGAGGGAACGACTTGGAGGGCTACACAGAAAGTGGAATCCTTTTTTGACTAAGTGCACAGAAGCCAAGGACAGCTCAGGCAACTAAGGGCTTTGGCAGCAAGACCAACTCCAGCACTGTCCCCCCCACCCCGCCGCCCCTGGGTTCCCACCCTGACAGGGGCTCTGGTTCCTCTCAAGCCTCGTCAGAATGGCTTCAGGAGGGTGGTGGGCCTGAGCCTGAAAATCCAGGGCCTTGGGAGCCCCTGATATGCAAAGCTTGGGAAAGGTAGGCCGTCTTCCTGACAGGTCTGACGTACCTACCTATCCTCTCAAGACTGTTCTCTTCAAAGGTTAGCTCTTACCTTGAGAGGAAGAGAGGGAAGTGTGTACCTGCCTTCTAGTTTCTTCCCAGGCCTGGAATCCTCTAGCTGAGGAGAACCTTGCCAGGGCTGGCAGAGAGCTGTCAAGGGTGGCTTTCTAAAGGCTACACTGATCCGTGCTTTCCTGAGTAAGGACGGGACCCCAGGAGGAGGGGACATATTGCAAGGCCTGTGGGAGACTTTGTCAGGCGCCTTGGAGAAGGCGGCCTTCTCCCCTGAGCAGAATACATAGCAAAAGGATGAACGGCAGGATCACTCAACAGACTCCCTCTATAAAGTCCCCGGCCAGCAGTGAGTCCCTGATTTCTGACTCCCTACTGGTCTGGTCTCTGAAAACTGGCTGCTGCCTCCTCCACGTCTGCCTGACCCTCTCTAGTTCACACCTCAGTAAACTGTGACCCGCATTCTCCTGCCTGCCCCTTGCAGGCCTGGTACCCAGAACACACACACTCCCCGTGGCCTCTGCTTCGATCTAGCCCTGAGCCCTGGCTGGGCCAGAGCCCGCAGACAACCCAGATCCTGAACAACAGGATCTTTCCAGAAGGCAGACCCTCCCTTGGCTTCTCTGTTCCTAGGAATCAATGCTTTTTCTGAGAACTTTCTGACATGTAAGAGAGCATCAGGAAAAACACACCAGCCACAGGGGAGCCTGGAACAATTTGATTTGGAAGCTGGAGATAAATTTTCACAGGCCCCTTACTCAGGGGAACCCCAGACAGCCACGGTTATTAGCATTTTCCTGTAATTTGGATAGCACACGCTAATGGCCAAAGAAAATAATGCCATTAGCACTGTAATGATGGGGCAGGCTCTCAGCAGACAGGACACCCATTGACTTCAGAGGGACCTGGGCCCCAGGTGACGTTCAAATGCCCTCTGTCTCCTTTCCTTGCTCATCATGTACCCTTTCCAAAGCTGAAAAAGCAGCGCGAGCCAATTCTGGGACAAAATGAAGACCTTTGTTATCTGAAATTACTTGTACCATCTAACTCCTGATATAAAGCAAAATGTCTCTTAATAAAATCACCTTGATTTCCATAAGTGTGTAGTACATCATCACCGTGCTGGTTTTATTAGACCACTAGACCCTCAGAGAGTGTTAAAAGACTGGGAGAAAGGATTATCCATTTAGGAGGGGAAGCTGAGTGTCCAGCTTTCTACCAGAAATTAAATCTTGATTCTGGAGATCTGAACGGACATTCATTTTAAATGATATCTCAAGACAAAATTTGTGGTCAAGATATCCTTTACTATAACCCCAAATCAAATCCCAAAGAACCACCCCTTTACCCCCGATAGGTTACTTCTAGCAAATGAGAATAAAATATTTTCAAGTCAGCTTTTGCTCCTTTGTTAAAAGTCACAAGCGGGAAAATCACCTGTTTCGATGTCCTTTGCACTCTGCCCCATAAAGCAGACCCCATGCATTCTGGATCCGGGCTGCAGTTTTAACATACGTGTGTGTGTGTGTGTGTGTGTGTGTGTGTGTGTGTGTGTGTGAGTGTGACGCATTTCCTGGGGTCTTCTAGTACCAGCGAAACCAGGGGCCCCAGGGCAGTCGGGATGGTGGGTGGGATGGAAGGAACAAAAATGTCCTCTCTGTTGAGTGCCCTCCACGGAGGCAGACACTGGCATGAGGCAGGGCTGAGTCCCAGTTCTGCCACTAATCAGCTGTGTGACTTTGGACATATCACTTAACCTTCCTGTGCCCTGGTCTTCTGATCTGTAAATTGAAAATGCTAACAGCCTGTCTCATACAGCTGTTTCGAGGATCGCTGTATAATCCCCGTATAGCACTATGCTAATAAGTTAGCAATGTGAACCTTCCTTCATGTCCCGAGCAAGCACATAACACCACACACCCAAGAGAGGAATCCCTCCTAAATTCCATATGCAGGAGGTATCCTTTTATGGCCCTGTGGCTGCTGGGGAAAATAGAGACATTTCCAAGAGAATTTGGGCATTCTTCGCTGAAAGGACACGTTTTTATTAAACAAGAACAGGTCTTCTGAGGACTGAAGTTGTAGAGCAGGGACAATTCAGGCAGAGCTAAATGCAGGCTCTCCTGACGAATGAAGGTAGGATTAGCGCTCAGCTCACAGGGTTACTGGAGAATGACATAAAATAGCCTATGTGAAAGTGATTAGCACAAGGGAGGCACTGAAGATGTTTTGGCTATGCCTGGGCCTCAGGCTCCCGCTCACGGTGACTTCTCGAATGCTCAGCAGACCCCATTGCAGAGGTGGTTTTCGCTGGTGAGGAATCGGGGACCCTGAGCCATTACATGAGACTTTTATGGTATGTGCTGGAACCAGGGCTGGAGCCAGGCCATGGGGCTCCATGGCCAGTGCTTTCTACGGTATGCCTCTTTGTGCCTCATCTTGGTATTTTGAGAGTGTGAGGGCCTCCTAACCTCCCCCTTAGAGGGCAGGGGTTTTTTTTGTTTTTTTGGTTTTTTGTTTTTAATTTCTTTTCAACGTAACAGAATTCATTGTTTATGCACCACACCCAGCGCTCCATGTAGAGGTCAGTATTTTTGCAGTGTTTCCTCCCAGCCAGGAGGTAGGCACCATCCACTTAACTGTGTTGCCAAGTAAGCTTTCTGACCTCAGAAGGTATCTCTTTTAGTGGCTGCAGAGGTGTTTTACTAACTAGAGTTAATATCCACGGAGGCTCGTTGGAAAGCTAGCTTACAGGGGAGGCCACAAGTAGAGATGGGGCTGCTGGGAGCGAAGGGTCAAGGAAGCAGGGGAAGGCTGGGCAGCTATACGGCACCGTGAGGCATGAAAGCCTCCCCAGCTGAAGAGGTAGGCAATCCCCAGATGAAAACCTAGCTTTTTTTTTTTTTTTTTTAACTCCTTTACCCAGAGGGGATGCCCTACCAGGCCTTGGATCTCCTCCTTCTTGGGTGGGTTTCCTGTAAATGCTGCTGAGGGTTCCACACCGTAAAATTGTGGGGAAGAAGCCAGGAGAGAGGAGGCCCCCTGAGCATGAAAGAGGTGGTGGGGATTAAGCCCAAATTACAATGTTCAGAGAGCACAGGGACTCAGGGCTAACCTCTAAAGGAATGTACACTTTCCCTTTGGACAATTAAATAAATTTCTGACTGGTCTTCAGGCTTTCCACACGTGCCCTTCTATGGTCTGCCCTCCAACAGCTGCCCGAAAGATTCTTTTGGCACAGGCCCTGTCCCTCTGCTGCTCCCAGCTGGGGTGACCAGCCCCCCCCCTCTTCTGGCCTCTCCTACCTCTCTCCTCGCAGGAGCTCCAGCCTCAAGGCTTCCTGCCTCCTCCTGATCAGCCATGCTCACTCCCCCTTCAGGCTTCTGCACCAGCTGGGCTCTGTGCTGGGAATCCTCTTCCCCCCGAAATTAATACCCTCTACACCTTCAAATCTTTTTTTTTTAATTTTATTTTTTATAAACATATAATACATTTTTATCCCCAGGGGTACAGGTCTGTGAATCGCCAGGTTTACACACTTCACAGCACTCACCATAGCACATACCCTCCCCAATGTCCATAATCCCACCCCCCCCAATCCCCCTCCCCCCCATTAACCCTCAGTTTGTTTTGTGAGATTAAGAGTCACTTATGGTTTGTCTCCCTCCCAATCCCATCTTGTTTCATTTACTCTTCTCCTACCCCCTTAACCCCCCATGTTGCATCTCCTCTCCCTCATATCAGGGAGATCATATGATAGTTGTCTTTCTCCGATTGACTTATTTCGCTAAGCATGATACCCTCTAGTTCCATCCACGTCGTCGCAAATGGCAAGATTTCATTTCTTTTGATGGCTGCATAGTATTCCATTGTGTATATATACCACATCTTCTTTATCCATTCATCTGTTGATGGACATCTAGGTTCTTTCCATAGTTTGGCTATTGTAGACATTGCTGCTATAAACATTCGGGTGCACGTGCCCCTTTGGATCACTACGTTTGTATCTTTAGGGTAAATACCCAGCAGTGCAATTGCTGGGTCATAGGGTAGTTCTATTTTCAACATTTTGAGGAACCTCCATGCTGTTTTCCAGAGTGGTTGCACCAGCTTGCATTCCCACCAACAGTGTAGGAGGGTTCCCCTTTCTCTGCATCCTCGCCAGCATCTGTCATTTCCTGACTTGTTAATTTTAGCCATTCTGACTGGTGTGAGGTGGTATCTCATTGTGGTTTTGATTTGTATTTCCCTGATGCCGAGTGATGTGGAGCACTTTTTCATGTGTCTGTTGGCCATCTGGATGTCTTCTTTGCAGAAATGTCTGTTCATGTCCTCTGCCCATTTCTTGATTGGATTATTTGTTCTTTGGGTGTTGAGTTTGCTAAGTTCTTTATAGATTTTGGACACTAGCCCTTTATCCGATATGTCATTTGCAAATATCTTCTCCCATTCTGTCAGTTGTCTTTTGGTTTTGTTAACTGTTTCCTTTGCTGTGCAAAAGCTTTTGATCTTGATGAAATCCCAATAGTTCATTTTTGCCCTTGCTTCCCTTGCCTTTGGCGATGTTCCTAGGAAGATGTTGCCGCGGCTGAGGTCGAAGAGGTTGCTGCCTGTGTTCTCCTCAAGGATTTTGATGGATTCCTTTCTCACATTGAGATCCTTCATCCATTTTGAGTCTATTTTCATGTGTGGTGTAAGGAAATGATCCAATTTCATTTTTCTGCATGTGGCTGTCCAATTTTCCCAACACCATTTGTTGAAGAGGCTGTCTTTTTTCCGTTGGATATTCTTTCCTGCTTTGTCGAAGATTAGTTGACCATAGAGTTGAGGGTCTATTTCTGGGCTCTCTATTCTGTTCCATTGATCTATGTGTCTGTTTTTGTGCCAGTACCATGCTGTCTTGATGATGACAGCTTTGTAATAGAGCTTGAAGTCCGGAATTGTGATGCCACCAACGTTGGCTTTCTTTTTCAATATTGCTTTGGCTATTCGAGGTCTTTTCTGGTTCCATATAAATTTTAGGATTATTTGTTCCATTTCTTTGAAAAAAATGGATGGTACTTTGATAGGAATTGCATTAAATGTGTAGATTGCTTTAGGTAGCATAGACATTTTCACAATATTTATTCTTCCAATCCAGGAGCATGGAACATTTTTCCATTTCTTTGTGTCTTCCTCAATTTCTTTCATGAGTACTTTATAGTTTTCTGTGTATAGATTCTTAGTCTCTTTGGTTAGGTTTATTCCTAGGTATCTTATAGTTTTGGGTGCAATTGTAAATGGGATTGACTCCTTAATTTCTCTTTCTTCTGTCTTGTTGTTGGTGTAGAGAAATGCAACTGATTTCTGTGCATTGATTTTATATCCTGACACTTTACTGAATTCCTGTACAAGTTCTAGCAGTTTTGGAGTGGAGTCTTTTGGGTTTTCCACATATAGTATCATATCATCTGCGAAGAGTGATAGTTTGAATTCTTCTTTGCCAATTTGGATGCCTTTAATTTCCTTTTGTTGTCTGATTGCTGAGGCTAGGACTTCTAGTACTATGTTGAATAGCAGTGGTGATAACGGACATCCCTGCCGTGTTCCTGACCTTAGCGAAAAAGCTTTCAGTTTTTCTCCATTGAGAATGATATTTGCGGTGGGTTTTTCATAGATGGCTTTGATAATATTGAGGTATGTGCCCTCTATCCCTACACTTTGAAGAGTTTTGATCAGGAAGGGATGCTGGACTTTGTCAAATGCTTTTTCAGCATCTATGGAGAGTATCATATGATTCTTGTTCTTTCTTTTATTGATGTGTCATATCACATTGATTGATTTGCAGATGTTGAACCAACTTTGCAGCCCTGGAATAAATCCCACTTGGTCGTGGTGAATAATCCTTTTAATGTACTGTTGAATCCTATTGGCTAGTATTTTGGCGAGAATTTTTGCATCTGTGTTCATCAAGGATATTGGTCTGTAGTTCTCTTTTTGGATGGGATCCTTGTCTGGTTTTGGGATCAAGGTGATGCTGGCCTCATAAAATGAGTTTGGATGTTTTCCTTCCATTTCTATTTTTTGGAACAGTTTCAGGAGAATAGGAATTAGTTCTTCTTTAAATGTTTGGTAGAATTCCCCCGGGAAGCCATCTGGCCCTGGGCTTTTGTTTGTTCGGAGATATTTGATGACTGTTTCAATCTCCTTACTGGTTATGGGTCTGTTCAGGCTTTCTATTTCTTCCTGGTTTAGTTGTGGTAGTTTATATGTCTCTAGGAATGCAGCCATTTCTTCCAGATTGTCAAATTTGTTGGCGTAGAGTTGCTCATAGTATGTTCTTATAATTGTCTGTATTTCTTTGGTGTTCGTTGTGATCTCTCCTCTTTCATTCATGATTTTATTTATTTGGGTCCTCTCTCTTTTCTTTTTGATAAGTCTGGCCAGGGGTTTATCGATCTTATTAATTCTTTCAAAGAACCAGCTCCTAGTTTCATTGATTTGTTCTATTGTTTTTTTGGTTTCTATTTCATTGATTTCTGCTCTGATCTTTATGATTTCTCTTCTCCTGCTGGGTTTAGGCTTTCTTTGTTGTTCTTTCTCCAGCTCCTTTAGGTGTAGGGTTAGGTTGTGTACCTGAGACCTTTCTTGTTTCTTGAGAAAGGCTTGTACTGCTATATATTTTCCTCTCAGGACTGCCTTTGTTGTGTCCCACAGATTTTGAACCGTTGTGTTTTCATTATCATTTGTTTCCATGAATTTTTTCAACTCTTCTTTAATTTCCTGATTGACCCATTCATTCTTTAGAAGGATGCTGTTTAGTCTCCATGTATTTGGGTTCTTTCCAAATTTCCTCTTGTGATTGAGTTCTAGCTTCAGAGCATTGTGGTCTGAAAATATGCAGGGAATGATTCCAATCTTTTGGTAACGGTTGAGACCTGATTTAGGACCGAGAATATGATCTATTCTGGAGAATGTTCCATGTGCACTAGAGAAGAATGTGTATTCTGTTGCTTTGGGATGAAATGTTCTGAATATGTCTGTGATGTCCATCTGGTCCAGTGTGTCATTTAAGGCCTTGATTTCCTTGTTGATCTTTTGCTTGGATGATCTGTCCATTTCAGTGAGGGGAGTGTTAAAGTCCCCTACTATTATTGTATTATTGTCGATGTGCTTCTTTGATTTTGTTATTAATTGGTTTATATAGTTGGCTGCTCCCATGTTAGGGGCATAGATATTTAAAATTGTTAGATCTTCTTGTTGGACAGTTCCTTTGAGTATGATATAGTGTCCTTCCTCATCTCTTATTTTAGTCTTTGGCTTAAAATCTAATTGATCTGATATAAGGATTGCCACTCCTGCTTTTTTCTGATGTCCATTAGCATGGTAAATTCTTTTCCACCCCCTCACTTTAAATCTGGAGGTGTCTTCAGGTTTAAGATGAGTTTCTTGTAGGCAACATATAGATGGGTTTTGTTTTTTTATCCATTCTGATACCCTGTGTCTTTTGATTGGGGCATTTAGCCCATTAACATTCAGGGTAACTATTGAGAGATATGAATTTAGTGCCATTGTATTGCCTGTAAGGTGACTGTTATTGTATATTGTCTCTGTTCCTTTCTGATCTACTACTTTTAGGGTCTCTCTTTGCTTAGAGGACCCCTTTCAATATTTCCTGTAGAGCTGGTTTGGTGTTTGCAAATTCTTTCAGTTTTTGTTTGTCCTGGAAGCTTTTAATCTCTCCTTCTATTTTCAATGATAGCCTAGCTGGATATAGTATTCTTGGCTGCATGTTTTTCTCGTTTAGTGCTCTGAATATATCATGCCAGCTCTTTCTGGCCTGCCAGGTCTCTGTGGATAAGTCTGCTGCCAATCTAATATTTTTACCATTGTATGTTACAGACTTCTTTTCCCGGGCTGCTTTCAGGATCTTCTCTTTGTCACTAAGACTTGTAAATTTTACTATTAGGTGACGGGGTGTGGACCTATTCTTACTGATTTTGAGGGGGGTTCTCTGAACCTCCTGGATTTTGATGCTTGTTCCCTTTGCCATATTGGGGAAATTCTCTCCAATAATTCTCTCCAATATACCTTCTGCTCCCCTCTCTGTTTCCTCTTCTTCTGGAATCCCAATTATTCTAATGTTGTTTTATCTTATGGTGTCGCTTATCTCTCGAATTCTCCCCTCGTGGTCCAGTAGCTGTTTGTCCCTCTTTTGCTCAGCTTCTTTATTCTCTGTCATTTGGCCTTCTATATCGCTAATTCTTTCTTCTGCCTCATTTATCCTAGCAGTGAGAGCCTCCATTTTTGATTGCACCTCATTAATAGCTTTTTTGATTTGAACTTGGTTAGATTTTAGTTCTTTTATTTCTCCAGAAAGGGCTTTTATATCTCCCGAGAGGGTTTCTCTAATATCTTCCATGCCTTTTTCAAGCCCAGCTAGAACCTTGAGAATCGTCATTCTGAACTCTAGATCTGACATATTACCAATGTCTGTATTGATTAGGTCCCTAGCCTTTGGTACTGCCTCTTGTTCTTTTTTGTGTGGTGAATTTTTCCGCCTTGTCATTTTGTCCAGATAAGAGTAGATGAAGGAGCAGGTAAAATACTAGAAGGGTGGCAACAACCCCAGGAAAATATGCTTTAACCAAATCAGAAGAGATCCCAAATCGTGAGGGCGGAGAAAGGGGATAAAAAGAGGTTCAGAAAGAAGAAAAAAAAAAAAAGAAAAAAAAAAGAAAGAAACAATTAAAAAAAGAAAACCAATAAAGAAAAAAATATAAAAAGGAAAAATATATATATATATTAGATAAACTAGTTAAAAAACGTTAAAAAAGAAAAGGGTAAAAGTTAAAAAAAATTAGCAGAAGAAGAAAAATAAATTGAAAAAGAAAAAAAATTAAATTAACTGCAAGGCTAAAGAATCATGGGGAGAAAGCCATGAGTTCCGTGCTTTGCTTTCTCCTCTGGAATTCCGCTGCTCTCCTTGGTATTGAAACTGCACTCCTTGGTAGGTGAACTTGGTCCTGGCTGGGCTTCTTGTTGATCTTCTGGGGGAGGGGCCTGTTGTAGTGATTCTCAAGTGTCTTTGCCCCGGGCGGAGTTGCACCGCCCTTACCCGCGGCCGGGCTGAGTAATCCGCTCGGGTTTGCTTTCAGGAGCTTTTGTTCCCTGAGCGCTTTCCGTAGAGTTCGGGAGGGTGGGAATGAAGGTGGCGGCCTCCCGGTCTCCGGCCGGGAGGAGCCGAGAGCCCGGGGCCCCACTCCTCAGTGCGCCCTCAGAGAACAGCGCCCAATTACTCCCGTCACCCTGCCTCCGGCCGCGCTCCGAGCTGACCGAGCCTGCGACCGGTTCAAGGTAACCCCGAGCTTAGAGCTTACTCCTCGGCTCTGTCTCTGTAGCCGGCTTCCCTGTTCTAATACCTGTAAGCTCTGCGACACTCAGACACCCCTGATCCTTCTGTGACCCTACGGGACCTGAGGCCACGCTGACCCTGCGTGGGCTTCACCCCGGTTAAGCCTCTGGAGCGATGTCCCTCAGCAGAACAGACTTTTAAAAGTCCCGATTTTGTGCTCCGTTGCTCTGCCGCTTGCCGGGAGCCGGCCCCTCCCCCCGCGGTCTATCTTCCAGTCGCTTTGGATTCACTTCTCCGCCCGTCCTACCTTTCAGACAGTGGTTGATTTTCTGTTTCTAGAGTTGCTGTTCTTCTTCTCTTTGATCTCCTGTTGGATTTGTAGGTGTTTGCAATCTTTAGATAAGCTATCTAGCTGATCTCCTGCTACCTGAAGTAGTCTCAGCCTGCTACTTCTCCGCCATCTTCAATAACGATTCTCTACACCTTCAAATCTTGCATCAGATTTTCCCTTCCTAATGAACACTGCACCACCCCCAGCCCTCCCTGTCTACTTGCCCTTCCATTTTTTCATAAAACCATTCATTTTTCAGCCCACATTCACTCATTGACTATATTTGCTGTGTGACTTCTCTCACTGGAATACAAAGTTCCCTGGGGGCGGGAACATCTTCATCTCACCGACCTGTCCCTAGTGCCCATGCCATGCCTGGTCCATGCTAAATGATCAGGTGGTCTTGGTTGGGTCAATGGATGCAGTAGTGATGGCCCTCAGTTACGGACTTTGGCTGCTCCAAGGTTCCCAGCATCCCGTTCATGTTGGACACTACAGATGCCCACATCAGCATCCAGGCTTCTGGAAGAGAGGTTGGAAATGCTAGGCAGGGAGCCAGCTCTTGTCAAGCTAGCTGAGAGGGTTCTCATTTCAGCCAAGATCTGCAGCGGAGACCTAGTCCTCTAGGCTTCAGACGTGAGGTGTAGTGGAGGACTCTGGGACAGGAGACAACCAACCAGCAGCCTACGGTGGGGGCAGCAAGGCTCACTCAAAACCCCTCCACTGCCTGGGGAAGGTGACCTCAAAACTTTCAGCCCTAGTCAGGATTGGCCCTAGTGCTCAGCAGGGCTATTCCCGGTTAAGGGCTTTAAGTCTAGCTGGGAAATGATCAAGGCAAGTACCTGTTACATAATTTGCAGGGACAAGCCCAAAATGAAGATGGGGAGCCGCTTGTTTGAAATGTGTTAAGAACTTCAAGGCATGTCTCTGGAAAATGGGGACACCCGTGCTGGGGATGGGTGGTGGTAACCCCTTCAGTGTCAGCCCAGAGCCCACACCTGAAGACATCTGCTGCCTCCATTCTGAGTTTGCTTCCGAACAGGACTGAGGCCTGATCCACCAGCCTTGGAGCCTCCTATTGGTCTTGGTGGGGGAACTGGGGAGCTCACAGATCACTTTCAGTGGAAGCCTGATAAGGAGACTGACCCCCAAACCTGTCCCCCACCCCCTACAGCTTAGTGATGTCCTCATCCACCTGATAGCATTAGCAGCCCACTGCTACTCTCCCAGATGGACACCAACCAGTGGGTCCTGCCCTCAGGAATACAGACTTGCCCCAAGAGGCCACCTCTGAAGACCAAGCTTGGGGCCTGTAGACCTTGCCTGTGAGTCAACCTAGAAACATAGTCACAGGACTTACAACTCAACATGGCATTTGAGAAGCAGAGGGCGGCCTGGCCATGGAACTTTGTTCTCGTCCATTTCTAACAGATCATGAGCCTAAGGGCCCTCTTTCCTAAGGTCTGAGGCCCAAGAACCTCGAGAAGACAGCCTCCTGGTATTCTTTTCTTTCAAGAAAATTTTTGGTTAGCAAAAAAGATAAACATAATTTTTAAAAAAATGTAGGAAGAATTTCAAGAGGGCGACAGCAGAGCATTAAACCACGCACGGGGCCCTTCTGAGGACTGACAATGGGAATGCCATTTCGCAGATCTCCCTGCCAGAA
The DNA here is from genome assembly GCF_002288905.1 of Enhydra lutris kenyoni. Classification (NCBI taxonomy): domain Eukaryota; kingdom Metazoa; phylum Chordata; class Mammalia; order Carnivora; family Mustelidae; genus Enhydra; species Enhydra lutris. Next base: position 13,655,288 of record NW_019154126.1, on the reverse strand, counting down.
AATTCCCACAGCAAACACAGACCACTTGTGCCTCAGATGGGTAGCACATTTCTCCTTGAGGAAAGCAACCCAAGGCTGCAGTGGGCGAGGGTTCCAAAGACTGTATCTGTGCAACTAGCCAAAGGACCTGATGTTATGTTACAGGATGAGGGAGGGACGAGGGATGGCAGAATGAGGTGACATCAAAGGTGGCATCTGGGGCAGACTGGGTTGACCTCCCTGAGAAATGAGCAGCCAAGACTCTGGAGCATTCTCCATTCAGAAAGGTGGTTGGTGACCAGCAACAGGTAAGTAAAGAGATGAGCAGTGAGAAGAAATAAAGCCGATGTTGAGTTGTGTGGCTGTGGCTTGTTAGGCTGGGAAGCACAGGGCTCTTTCCACATGAATCAGCTGAGAAGTTACATTTAAGTAGGCATCCCTAGGTAACAGATACGGAGGAGGGCTCCATCACCTGACATTTGGACGGCACTTTACAGTCTAAAAAGTGCTTCGATATGCATAATGGTTTCAGCGGACTCTCTCAATAAGCCTACTAGGTTAGCAGATTATTGTTTTCCCCAGATGGGTGGACAGACTAGTCCAGGTTCACGGAGTCAGTAAGGGCCACGGAGAACATGAGAACTCGACTCTGCTGCCTTGGAGTCTAACGCTTGTCCCTTCCCTCCGTGATGCTTCTGGGAAGCCACTGGTGGCGGTGGCCATCTTTCCAGAGTTCATGGCCTGAGACAGACGGACAAATGCTGCCCAGGGCAGCACAAGCATATGGCAACACACTGACTAATTGCCTCTGACATACGAATATCCCGCCGGCACAGCAAAAGCGACAGTGAGCTCCTAGGGCTACAGAGGGTTAGCTCTCCTCTCCGGAATATGTAGATGTTCAGAGGGATTGGATGTCTCCCTCATGCAAACATTGCCTGAAACGCTTTTGGGGGTCAGCCGATGATTGTCAACTACAGATTAAGTAAAGCAGAATACAGAGAGGCTGCCCTGAGTGAGGATGCATTTTAAAATGGCCCATTAACCTCTTACCAGAAGGATTCCTTCCTTCAAAGCGTGTTGGTGGTTTCCTGCCCTAAAAGGCGTGCAGACAGTTTGCCAAATCACATTATTATGCACAGCTAACTGCTTCGCAAAAACTGGTTACCCGCGGTTGCTCAGTCAGTGGGTTTGAGTTAAATACCTCAATCATTAATGTTTTCTCTAAAAATTAACAACTGCAATTAGCCTGTATTAATGAAACAATCTCGAGGAGTTCTTTTTTTTTTTTTTTTAACTGAAGCTCCATTTGAGACACACAAAATAGAAAAATGCAGCTAAAAATCATTTCCATTTTAGACCAGGCACATGTTAAAAACAGCTGAACTTATTTTTCCCTCTTCAAATTCTGCAAAACTCACCCCCAGGTTTACTCTCTATGCCAAGTTTCAGAGCTGAGCAAATTTTTATGGTCTAGTTATAAACCCTAGAAAAACAAGGTTTATAGGAAATGTTGACACAACCTAACTAAAGTGGTACGAGCTGACACCTCTATATTTTCAATTTGGGGATTTCTACTGGGAAAATATAAACGCTAATTCAGCAAAGGAAGCCAACTGTAATAAAAATGTTGTAGTCTTCCTGTTCACCCCATGAAGTTCTACTTCAAAAGATGCCAGTGCAACGTGGAGGTGAGTTAGAATTAGTATGCCCAGGATGCAGGACACCTGCAAATAGCTCAGCCTCCTGATTCCTATAAACTTTGCCTGGGAATGCATGACCTCACCGTGAGTCATGGCTGCCCACTGCAGCCGGGTCGGAGAGGAGCTGGAAGCTTCCAGGTCTTTACGCAAAAGGCGTCTACTATTCCTGCACTGCGCCCCTTCCCCTCTGTCATCAGTAGAGACTAGAGCAGGTTTTTCACAGACCAGGAGAGCAAGTCTCTGAAACAGAGAGAGACCAAAATGCAAAAAGTTGACCAAAGACGCATGGTGGACATTGATTTCTGAACGAGGTGGGCTCAGACCGAGACCAGTAGCCATGCCAGGGGGACCCAGGTGTGAGGGCATGCCAAAACATCAGGACAAAGAGCCAACGACAGTTCTGATTTCCCCGATCCCTCTAAACAGCCCAGATGAGAAGCACATGTGTTCCATATTTAGGCTTGGATTTTTTTTTTTCCTTCTGAAACAGGAGGAGATGGGAGAAAGGGTGAAGTTTGACTCAGGTCCAGAGATAAAGACTGACATACACAAATGGACCATAATAGGGGGCAAACGAGTTAAGCTGAAGTAAATGTTTGAAAATCCTCAGCTAGGTAGACTAAACAGTATTGGCCCAGGAGCCAAAAGACCCAGCTGTCTGTCCCAGCGCTCCCACCAGGGAAATGCGACTCCAGGCAGCCTGCGAAGCCTCCCCTGGTGTCTCTGTTTTGTCATCTGTAAAATGGAGGCCAGCCTCCATTACGTGATGGTGGTGACGAGTGAGTAATGTGCCTGGAAGCGCTTTGTGAATTTTAAACTGCAAGATGAATGGGAGTATTATGTCGCGTTGATTGCATTTCTGCTTCGGAAAACCGTGTCCGGAAAATGGAAATATTTTGAATCGAGGGACAAATCCATCAGGATAAAGGGAGGAAAAAACCCTTCCTAACATATTTGTAATTGCTTTTAGTTCATCCTAGAGCTGATTTGGAGGGCCACTTACCGCTGACATCTTTGCTTTTGTGCTAAGTCTAATAGTCTACTAAAAAGGCCATTTGGGTCACACCCCAATTACCATCACATATGTCTAAACCCCACCAGCTCACGAGGGACCACTAAGTTACATATCTTCATGGACAGAAAGTGTTTTGGAGGATGATTTTTTTCCTCCCAGGTTTCTAAGTCTGTTGGCAGCATTTTCCCAGAGTGTTTTCAAAAGCTTTCACAAGATATCCTTGCAGCACTGGCAAAAAATATGAAGCATACTTTAAAGGCTAATGCTTAACTTCTGCAGACCCTGATTTTTTTTTTTCAGGTTGAAAAGGAAGACAGTGAGTTTCTGGATGTACCTGTCAAGACTAAATGATTGTTCATTTCCTGTGAATTGGGAATAACGTAATAACATGCAGCTGGGGAGCTAGGCTGCATTTCTTGCTTTTTCCTCTTCCAGAAGCTGGGTCCCTAACCAGCTGGGAAATATTACTGTACGAACGTGCTGAAAAACTGAAGGGAAATGAAAAGAACAACAACATTCTAGATGTCAGCAATCAGTTTGATGGTCTTACCTGTACCAACCTGAAAGGATTTTAAGAGCAAAGGTTTGCAAAGATTAATTTAATTTAAAATGAGCTCTTAGGAAAAGAAGGAGGAGGAAGTGGAGGAGGAGGAGAAGGAAGAGAAGAAGAAGAGGAGGAGGAAGGATTTCCAAAGTCACAAAAATCTTTCTCTAGAAATGAGCTGATTAGAATTAACACTGCCACAATTATGCATGCCAATGACTGGGTAAGTTTGAGAGAAACAATTTAAAATAATAAAGTATTTTCACCCAAGAGAAATGGATTAGTGGAATTAAAGTATCCATGTCTTGCTAATGCAGTCATTACCTGGCACAGAAAAAAAAAAAAAATTCAATGCTGAGTTTAAAATTGGAATTCAGCAAAATATAATCTTGGGCACTTATTTTAAATGCACACTTATATCTTTTAGGATAATAAATTTTGTTCTGTGTTCCATTAGCCATTGCACTATATACATTGTGATTATATCAGATATTAGATGTTGAGAGATGGAGCCAATGTTTCACTTCAGGTGACTCCTGTTCCAACTCATCATCACGATTAATTAAAGAAAGAGGAGGATGGATGGGAGAAGAAGAGGTGGTTGAATGAGTCAGGTGGCTGGCTTTTCCTGGGGAGGTGAGGAATGCAAGGAGAGAGAGGACAAGGCAGAAGGAAAGTCCCTGACAGTGGAAATCTTACATCATCACTGCCCATTGCACCCGGACTTATGTTAGAAGAAAAGAAATGTGGGGCCTCCAGAGAATGCAGGGGGGCTGGCTCATCACCCTGGATCATCATGTGTGTGTGGTTCTCGAATCTGGCTAGCAGTCAGAATTACTGGGAGAAATTTCAAAAATAGAAACAACTGGGTCCCATCCAGTCCTGGAATAAAGTTTGTGCATGACATGTATGTTTAAAAAAAAAAAGTATGTTTTTTAAAAACCCAAACCTACAATTTATTCTGAATGCTGAGCCAAGGTTGAAACCCAGGGGGTCGGTGATAGTTGGAAGAACCCCATATGGTGAGTTTGACAATAATGCACCTTATCTAAGTCTCTGTCAGTGTTTGAATCCAAAGAAAGAGTTGTATATCCTGCTGTAGAGGAGAATGACATTAGATGATGAGGATGACATTAACAAAAATTACCAGACACTCCTGGAGCAACTTGGGGACTCATCCCCTCTGCCTGGCCTGATAGCTGATTTTGCACTATGCCTGGGTGGGAGGCAGGATGCTCTGCTCTCAGATGATTTTATGCTCTTGTGGCCAAGAAGGGAAAATTCAGCATTCACACACTTAGCTCCCAAGTTGATGGCAACTGGATCAAGAAGCTTTGTTTTGTTTCCTTCTTAAAGAGTTGGTTGACTTCCAGCATGCAGAATAGATTTTTGGGTTTCCGTGGTCCACAAGTCCTTTTCTTAAACTAACACATTGTTTCTCCCTTGTCTGTGCCTCTCGGGGATTTAAGAGAGAAGAGATAGGAGTCAACGACCCAGGGGGATTTCGAGCAGCAGGTGGTCTCTGGCAGGCCCCCTGGAGTGAACAGCTGGGCTGGGCTGGGCTCCTGCCTGCCAGCTCCTTTCACATCATGAGAAGGAAAGGCTCCCCAGGTGAAGGACAGGAGAAGACAGAAATCTTCCCATCATCTTTGGGTTGATTTCTCTGCTGCCTGAGTGACAGCAAGTTTTCAGTAACCTTGATCTCTCTCGATTCAGCTATGCTGATGGAGAGAAAGCCTGATCCCAGCATCTGTGTCTGATGGATGTTTAGAGCTGGAGGTTACCCTTTCTGGGAAGACTGTTTGGGAATGGACCTGGGGGGCAAGCATAATGATGGAAGCTCTGTTTTTGCTGATCTGACTTACCTACTGAACAAAATTCTCATTTTACATTAGCATAAATGAAATTGCCTAGATGAGATCATTGTTTGAAGGTGTGTGATGCTATGGTAGCTACCGTTGTGGCCAAAGAACAGTGTTCAGGTGCACTAACTCCCCCGCAAATAATAGCTCACATGTCAATACCTCGTTCACCCCATGATATAAAAATATATTCATAAAAGGGTGTCTGTCATTCAGGCTTTTGTAAATTAGTAGACTGATCATTCATTGGGCCGTATTTTCTTTTTTTTTTTTAAGATTTTATTTATTTATTTTACAGACAGAGATCACAAGTAGGCAGAGAGGCAGGTAGAGAGAATGGGGGAAGCAGGCTCCCCACTGAACAGAGATCCCGATGCAGGGCTCGATCCCAGGACCCTGGGATCATGTCCCGAGCTGAAAGCAGAGGCCTTAACCCACTGAGCCACCCAGGCGCCATATTTTCTATGTGTCTGAATGTATAAAATGTTGGTGCTGATTTCGATAGTTATATTGAAATCATATCTGATTGCACAATAGCCTATGGAGAAACCTATTTTGGATAATAATAAGGAATATCATATAGAGTTGAATATATGAAACTTAGCAAACATTTAAAAAAAAGATTTTATGTATTTATTGGGGAGGGGGCATGTGCACGAGTGGGGAGAGGGGCAAAGGGAGAGGGAGAAGCAGACTCTCCACTGAGCAGGACCCTGGGATCATGATCTGAGCTAAAGGCAGGTGCTTAATGCCTAACCTACTGAGCCACCCAGGCGGCCCTTAGCTAACCTTTTAAACCAAGTATGTAGAGCCACTTTGGGGGACAAGAATGATAAATGGGTTCCACTTGAGCCCTGAGGGGCAGCTGGCTGAAGTGGTTTCTCGGAAAAAGCGGGTCTGGGCACACCAAACAACTGTGGCACATTGATTAGTGATGTCTGCCATGGAAGAAAGACCAGGTCCTGGCGCCCATTGTTTGCCATCTCTGCCATGGGAAGAAAGGGGAAATACTGAGATATGTAGCCGTGCATACCTCACTATGCTCAAAGACTGTGGGGATGCGTAAAGAAGTCCCCTGATGGCACAGTTTTTGCCAGAGCCAAGACCCAACCGACAATTTCAAATCGTTCTAGATTTGAGAGCATTATTAAAACTACTTAATGCCTATCTGGGTGTCTGAGAGAGTAAGGATTATTCACTTTTTCTCATCATGTTACACAGTTATGTGAAATTCTGGAATTAAGTCTGTCATCATTATGGTAGTGAATGTCAGTCAGAATCTCCCAATTATGTAAGCGGCTCACAAATAAGCCTTTTTCCTTGAATTCCTTCAGCACTCAGGTACACGGAGGCTGGTTATTTTCATTAATTCAGTTTTTATTGCCCTCAAAGCAAAGGCCATCATCTGGTGATCATGGCGCCCTCAGGGAAGTCATAACGTCTGTCCTATTTGTGAGTTCCATCTTACAGTATCAATGAGGACGCAACTCTTGCAAAGTCATTTGTTTCCAGTTAACGATAATACCAATGGAAGAGGAAAGTGGGGTTATCCTGGAAAGACCATGAGTGTAAGATGATTCATGTTGCAAAGAAATAGCTTTCTCATTGAATAAATGGCCTTTTCATCAGATTGTTTTAAATTGCAAAGTTTAATTTCAGATGGAAGAAAACATTCCTCAATTATCTTGCAAATAATGACGTATTTACACACATCTTTAGCATGTTTTCTACCAAAGATTTATCACTTCAGACCATTTTCATTGTGAATTTCTCAGTTGCAGATTATTCCTCTTACTTTTCAAATGTAAGGACACTTTTCACTCTCCATTGATTGGGTCCTTGAAGACAGACAGTTTGGTTCTGGTTATGTCATATTGCCAGGCAGGTGATTAGTCATGAAAGAACCTTCCAAGAATTTGTTATTCGTTCCCCTCCCCCTCCTCCTCTCTATTGGCTAACAAATCCATTTTCTGGGACCTTAATCATCAAATCACAGTCCCAGATTTCCAGCTGCCAGCTAATCCAGTGGGCATCTTGCTGCCTTCTCCAAACCAACATGAGCCCAACCAGAACTTTCTTTTAACTCATGCTCTTCTCCTTTTCCTCATGGGTGTTCTAGCTACAGGGCCTTTTTGTAGGGTATGGGGGTGAAAGTGGAGTTTGCTTTAATTGTGAAAGGAGGAAGCAGGACACAATTTCCCTGAATTCTTACCTTGTCCTTCTAACAGGGTACATTATCTCTTTGTGTTTCCATATATCACTTGTCTTTGGGGATCTCTGGGGACTGAAGGCGGAAGCCAGCACTGGGTCCTGCCTGAAGCTGTGAGGGAAGTGAGGCGGTCCTCCTTCGGGGGGGTCACCTTTTCTGAGATAGTGGCATTCACCAAAATGGAAATTTTCCCCCAAATTATGTATATGCAGAGTCTCCAGGAGAATAGGGGTAGGGCATAATTTACTTTTATTCAACTCTAGTGGCTAGCACAATAGACCCCCCCCCCCCAAATAGCCTTTATTTCATATGTAGGTATTTCCAGCTGGGTAAGCACAAAGGGCTCATTTGCCTTAATTTTGGCATTTGACAGAAACTTCTTTTAGAGTTGTGTTATGAGCCTGGTTGCCAGTTCCCTCTCCACTCTTGCTTATTACCAGCCAAGTGCCTGGTAAAAAGGTTTCATTTGCCAGACTCCCTTGTAGGTGGGGAGGGCAGGGGGCCACTGAGCCGGAAACCTATGTTGTTGGGTGGAACTTTCTCTATCGGACTGGCCGTTGGCTCCCACCAGGGAGAAGCTTCTCCTTTCATCCTCTATCAGTGGATTGCTGAGTCCTTAAAACTCATCTTAGCTCAGGGCGCCTGGTTGGCTCAGCCAGTTAAGCTTAAGTGTCTGCCTTCGGCTCAGGTCACGATCCCAGGGTCTGGGATGGAGCCCTGTGCCTGGCTCAGCGGGGAGCCGGTTTCTCTCTACCCCCTGCTCATGCTCACTATCTTTCTCTCTCAAATAAATAAATAAAGTATTTTTTTAAAAAGTGGTCTTAGCTCATGTTCTGGGACTGTGAGGCTTCTCCTTCCAGTGAGGAGTTTGATAAAGGTCATTAGGAAATGGAGAAGGACCCAGTTACGAAAAGATGCGGTGAGAAGCTTACCAATTTAAATCTAATTACAAACACATTGCCTTGGAAAAATTTAGGTATGATAAATCCAAGTGAGAAGGTTATCTGCATTAACAGGGATAGATTTGTTGTTTTAGTTAGAAAACATTAAGCACCGGGGCGCCCGAATGACGTGGTGGGTTGAGTGACTGACTCATGGTTTCAGCACAGGTAGTGATCTCAAGGTCATGAGATCGAGCCCTGAGTCAGGCTCTGTGCTCAGCAGAGTCTGCTTGAGACTCTTCCTCTGCCCCTCCCCCTGCACTCTCTCTCTATTTCTCAAATAAATAAATAAATCTTTAAAAAGAAAAAAAAGAAAAGAAAACGTGAAGTACCAATAGTTACCAGCAATAGTGTCAGGTGTCTAGAGGAAAATCATGAGCAGGAAGACATGGTCCAAGACATTCTGAAGTTGACAATCTAATGGGGAAGACATATAGTAAAAACAGGCAACCAGGGTGGAGGGGACAGCCATGCAGGGTAGGCACTGGCCAACTTCAGGGGGCATTTTTCACATAGAGTGCAATAGAAATGGTGTCCCACTTCTAGGCATGACCCATCCAGCCACAGTGGTGGTGGCCCTTGAAGTGAGTTTTCTGAAGTATGCGAAGTAAATAGTTATAAAGGACATACTGTGCTGTGGGAACACATAGAGCCAGCACCCGGGCTCGCTCAGGAGGTGGTTTCTTGGGTTAAATGGCATTATACCAGAGAGTTCAAGATCAGCTTGAGCTAGCCAGGCCAACAGGAAGATGAGTTGTCCAGGTAAGAAGAACAGCATATACAAAGGCTGGGATAAGGGGTGGTAAGGCCAAGGTAACCAAGGAATAAATACAAAGGATAGTCATTCTGGCCATCTGGAAGGCTTCTTTCTTGCTTTACAAATCCAGATCAGCTGCACTCAGACATGATGGATTGTGAAAAAGAAGGAACTCCTCACCTCCCACCTCTGTTTTCGAAAGGTCTCCGCAACATTTCCCCATATAGTGCAGTTGGTTCAAACGCTCCAGGAAGATTCCCTGCCTCCAGACAGATGGGTCCCAATGGTGGGCTCCCATTCCTGCCACCTGTTCAACTTTATCAAATGTCAAGCATTTTGATTCAGAGAAACTAAATCAATCCAATTGTGACATTTCTCTGTTTCAGATCTTTTAAGGCTTTGGGGATTAAAAGAGAGAACAAAAGACTTGGGGGTTCAAGTTCAAAGTTCTTAGTGTGGCTTACAAGGTATCGTCATCTCCCACAGGGCAGGACCATTGCTATCTTGTCACTTAGCATTTGGCACAATAGCTGGACAGAGTAGCACTGTGGAAGAAACAGACAAATGAATGAATGGTCAGGCAACCTTGCCCTGCCCACCGTGTTGCCCTTTAGACGACTCCAAAAACAAGCTGACTGGCTTCCAGGGACGGCAAACCCCCATTGAGTGAGTGCCTTGGTCTTCACAAGAGAGAACCTACTCCCGCCACAGCTTGCTGACCTTTCACTTCCCTGGCGTGCCCTTCCCTGAGCTGGCTCTGAGATCCCTGGCTTTCCAGTCACAACCAGTCAAGGGACATCACTTTAATATCCCTGCAACTTGACACTTCTCAGAATTTTGGTTTATTGTCCTAAAGAGAAAATCACACAAGTGTGAAAGCCATCTGCACAGGAATATTTGCTGCAACATTGTTTATCGTAGAGAAAAATCACAATGACCCAAATGTCCATTAATAGAGGGCTGGTCCCACAAATTATGGAATGTAACACACAGCAGAATATGAAAGCAACCTTAAAATGAAAGGACGAGAGTCTATTGTATTTATTCAAATCTGAGATACCATCATTTTTCAGACACATCATTATTTTATGATACTAAGAAAAATAAATGCTGTCAATTAAGACAAAGTGCTTTCTTGTTATCTAGAATTTTTATTTAATACTTATTAGCACTTTTCAAGTTAGGCATATTTTTATATATACTCCTGTGCATGCATGAAAGAAAAATATAAGCATAATAAATTAGTATGTGTCTGGGGGCCCTTGGGTGGCTCAGTTGGTTAAGCATCTGCCTTGAGCTCAGGTTGTGACCCCACGGTCCTGGGATCAAAACCTGCATCCAGCTCCCTGCTCAGCAGGAAACCTGCTTCTCTCTCTCCCTCTGCAATGACCCCTGCTCATGGGCTCACTCGCTCTCTCTCAAATAAATTTTAAAAATCTTTAAAAATTTAATATATTTCTGGAACTTCTTCATATTTAGATTCCAGAGCTTCTGAAGGCCTCTTAACTTAGAGTTGTTAATGTCCATGCATTTCTTGATGCTTTTAAGAGTGTCTGGATGCTGAGTTTCTTAAGAATGTCTGGAAGAGAGAAAGCCATGGGCTCCTCAGTGGGCTTTGCTGTTATGTAGCATCGGTCGGTTTTGGACTTGTGCTGGGGGAATATTGATAAACCATTTCAGATTTGCTTCCAACAAACCTTCCACCCTCCTCCCTCAATCATGTGGGTCCTGAGAGCTAAAAGGAAACTCACCTCTTGCTCATGGATTTTCTCCTATGACACTAGCACCCATTCTGTATGTTTTGATATTTTTGTGAACGTGCCTGCAAGGCTGCTGTGTGACCACGCACCAGTGTGTTCAGACGCAGCCCCATTCCAGGAGTGCAAAATGTCTTTTTTTAAAAAGGCACTTTTAGGAACACCTGGGTGGCTCTGTTAGTTAATTAATCATCCAACTCTTAATTTCAGCTCAGGTCATGCTCTCAGGGTCGTAGGATCACGCCTGGAATCAAGCCTTGCATCAGGCTCCGAGCTCAGGAGTCTGCTTAAGATTATCTTCCGTCGGGGTGCCTGAGTGGCTCAGTGGGTTAAAGCCTCTGCCTTCGGCTCAGGTCATGATCTCAGGGTCTTGGGATCGAGCCCCCACATCGGGCTCTCTGATCAGCGGGGAGGCCCCTCTCTCTCTGCCTGCCTCTCTGCCTACTTGTGATCTCTGTCTGTAAATTAAAAAAATAATAATAATTAAAAAAATAATAAAAAATTTTTTAAAAAGATTATCTTCCCTCCTCTCCCTCTGCATGAGCACTCTCCAAATCAATCAATCAATCAATCAATCAGTCAAACCTTTAAGAAAAAGGCATCTAACCGGGTGATTCACAGACCTGTACCCCTGGGGCTAATAATACATTATATGTTTATAAAAAACTTAAAAATTATAAAAAATAAAAAATAAATATAAAAAAAGATTTCTAATTGAAAAAAAAAAGAAAAAGGCATCTTAGAATCAATGAAAAATTTTATATGTCCAAAAACATGTTGAGGAGTGACAAAATCCATAGTAAATAAACGTACGTAGTACATATACAAGTATGTATGTACATCTATTTGTATCGATATGAAATTAACATAAGGGATGTTAAATATAAGCATGAAGGATGTTTTTCCAAATATCAGTAGTCTCCTCTACGTAGTGCCATTTAAGATGATTTTATTTTCTTCTTTGTATTTTTCTGTATACTTAGCACTTTTTACCGTAAACATACATCATATGTCCAAAAATAACTTATTTGTTAAAAGGTGAGATCATATTTATGGAAAATTGCCTAACATGTATGCATTTCCACTTAAAATTTAATTCTGTATCCTATGGATAAGTTTTAGGAGGTCTGCAAGGCCCCTAAAATTAAAGCCATTCTTTTTACTTTCCTATCACACTTAGCATAAAATCTGAACTCCTCCCCAGGATCCCCACACCTTGCCCCCTGCCTACAGTGCTGATGTGACCCCCTCCAACTGTTCTGGTCCCTCTCTGCACAAACCACACGCCCTCAGTCCTTGAACACCCAGACCTCTAGTCCCCCGTGGTACCCTCTGACGCTTAGCTACATGCTTAAAAAATGAGACCATGCTGACTATTTGGTCGAAAACAGTCTCCCCCTCATTCTTCATCACCTCTCTCTGTTTTGTGTTCTTCAGAGTACTAATTACTGTCTGAGGACCACCTCAGTCACAGGTTTATCGTCTTCTTTATAGTCTGCCTTTTGCCACTAAAATGTAACCTCCATGTAAGCAGGATCCCTGGTTGCCACAGGACTTTGAACAGTCAGTGCATGTGGGTTAGTTCCTTTCAAAAGCAGGTACTGAGATTTACTGGAGAACAAAGGGGAGGGAGAAGGCAGGGAGAACCTTTAGACCCCAGTGCTGGTCTGATGCCAATGAAAGGAGAAAGGAATGAAGGAAGGTCAGAGAAGAAGACTCCCAGGTCTCAGTACAGCTCTAAGAAAGTTTTGACCAGGTCCATGGAACTCTATTCCAGGACTATTGCTTCTTGCAGGAATAGGTTGCCCCCTCCTCTCTGCTGTGCTCTCTCACTGACCAGCACTGGTAGCAGCTTCGGGGATGATGGCCGGGGTGGACATGGTAGTGGAGCCAGAAGGGACGCCTCCTCCCAGCAGGAGATCGAAGCAGCTGATTCCCAGGGCTGGCATAGCCTGGAACAAAGCACAGTCTTTGCATAGATGTGTTTTAAAAAATGAAGGAACAGCAAGTTTTCACAAGTAGTCTACAAATCGGAAGGAATTAGAACTATTGCTCAAAAATTTTCCCCAGAATAACGTCTACACTCGTACCTCATAATTTTTATTCCCATAGACTTTCTTATACTGAATTGGGTGATGGTATTTTGTCTTCAGTCCTCTTGACAGTTGATAGAAGAAATAGCATCAAAGAACTCATTGTCTTTTTTTTCTTTCAAAGGCAGTTGGGAGAGTTATCGCTGTATTACTCAGTGCCTTCTTTCATGAAGACCCATGGGGAAAAATTGGTCCCTCTAGTATCAATACCAGGAAGGGTTGTGCTTTTCTTGGGCAATTGGTGTGTACATTTCACTAGTTAAATAATTAAGTAAATTAAGTAAGTGATTAAGTAATTGACTATAAGATCAGAGTTCTCTTTTTTTGAATGTGTCTGAAACTTGGAACCGAACTTGTAACCCATTTTCAGCAAATGCGTAGAAACTCCTATATATATTTATGTATATTATTTTAATAAATGTTGATTTTTGGATCAACCTCACTCATGAGTTAATCTTACTTTTCCCACTCTAAATCTCTTGCCCCGTGTTCACCACATACTCGTTTTTACTTTCTCTTCTTGTATTGCATTCCTTTTTATAGGGTACATTATGTTTTGAAATGTGGTAGGGCATGCATAAGTTGGTTGTTGTTTTATTGTTCAATGCTGAAGATGACAACATGGAGCCATGATTTAGCTCCAATCTTCAGCCTCACATCCACCCCAAACTCCTCTCTCCCTCTGCCCTGATGATCACCATTTTCTTCTTGATCTTCCACTAGAGTCTTTACCACATTTTATTACCAAGAATTGCTTGGGAATCTTGCCTACCTTGAAGAAGAGTATTTTGACGTAGCCTATTAATTTAGCCATTTCAAAAAAGGGAAATCACTATTAATTACCAGCTGTCATGCTCAACCAAACCTTCTCCCTTATCCCCTCTCCAATACCCTCCACTGCTAATTGTGGGAGACTTTCACCATCCACTTCGTTTGCTTCCAAATGGCTGATAATTTTTATGGGTGTGAGTTCTTCATCATCAGAGGGAAAAAATGATAAAGATGGAGAAAAATCTACAGGGGGGTTAGCCTCTAAAAGGCTTTAGTCTTGCCCTCTCAACTGTCATTATAATGGATTTTTAGTGTTTGGTTTTTGTTTTTGTTTTGAAAGAGTGAGAGAGAGAGAGACTCTTAAGCAGGCTCCATGCTCAGTGCAGAGCCCAACACAGAGCTAGATGTCATGACCCTGAGATCATGACTTGAGCTGAAATTAAAAGTCAGATGCTTAACTGCCTGAGCCACCCGGGTGCCCCTATAATGAAGCTTTAAAATATTACCTAAGATGTGTGTATACAACAGAGAGTACCCCCCCCAAAAAAAAAGTTAGAAATTTTTTTAGTCTAGAACTGAGAATAAAGGATCATATTATAGACAAAATATCCCCCCGCTCAGATGTCCTATGTATAGTAAATCAATAAGGACAACCAAATATGAAAGAAAACCAAAAAAGCAAGAATATCTCTACTGAAAATGGAATGAGTCCCCTTACTAAATAGCTAAATCTTTTTATTACAAGAGTAAATGCATTTGACCACTACAACTTTAAGGGAGAATTAAGAGAATCTGATATGTGCACCATTCGAGATTCATGTGAAATCAAGAGAAGGAGCAGACATCTTATTTAGAATGATTGATGGCCCCTGCTGTGATGAGCAAGTGTGAAAAACATATGGTGCCTGGTTTTCTGTGTTTTGGCTGCCAGATGGTGCTTAACCCTGCCCCACCCCTGAACCTTCCCTTACTCCCACCCATGCCAATCCCTGCTATATCCCAAGCCCTCTCTAGTCATCCCCAGTCACTGTAAAGGAGCACCCCCACAGAAGTGGGGGAGGGGGACAGGGCTGTGGGAGGTTCAGGTATGAAGTACAGATGTCTGTTTTGCATATTAGTGAGCAAAATTAAAAGCTTAAATTAGACTGATTTGTTTCCTAGGATGTATGTTGACAGCATCTAAATGTCACATACCTGTCTCCCTTAATCAAAGCTCATCTTTCTATCTTCATTTCCAAGACAGTTCCTAGAACATAATAGGCATGTAATAAATGTTTGCTGTATGAATGAATGAATAAATAAATGAATGAATATAAGATCAACAAAAAAAGGAAATGAAGTAAATTTGGCATAATCTGGTCTCTGTAAATCCAGGCTTCTTCCCAGTATTCTTGAGTCAGCTGTGTAATATGCTGCTGTAGAATTTGCTGGAGACTCACATCAACCTTCTCGTTTTATTATTTAGGAATTATATATACCATTTTCCCTTCTGGGAGAGCGGTGACTCCACTGACTTCACTCCAACCTTCCTGGACTGTTTTTCTTTTTCAAAAGACCCCCCACCCCCGCCCCCGCAGTGGAACTGGGGTCACATTTTTAATCACTTTTCATTACTCAGATTATAATTCATCTAGTTTTACAGACCAAGCTCTCTTCAGGCTACATACTCTTTTACTGGGAATCAAATCCTCTCTTTTTTATATATATAAATAAATGTATGTTTTTACTATGAAAGTAATGTAATCACATTAACAAGAAATCTAGAAAATATGGATGAAGGGAGAAAAAAAAAAATCAGTCCTGAGATGAACTCTCTAATACAACCACTATGAGCATTTTGGTAAATTTCCTTACAATACTTTCCCCTATACATTTGTTTTTAAATAATTTCATATGGTTACATTCAGTATACATACAATTATATTCCCAGATTTTTCTAGCTGACCAGGAAAGGGGAAACAACACTAACGATTTAGCAGAGAGAATTTAATATAAGAAATCAGTTAAACAGGTATTGTAGCTCTGAAGACTCTGAAATAAAACAGATGTGGTAAGTGCAGGAAGCAGCTACTACCCCCAGGGTTGGAGGAACAAAGGGAAGGGGTCAGAGTAATCAGAACCTAGAAGCTTGGGGGAGGAGCTGCAAAACTGAGACCCAGACCTCTGGGAGGGAACCCCACCTAGGGCTGGGCTCACAGTAATGAGAGGAGAGGTGATGGACTTCGGTAAAGAGAACTGGTGAAATCAACCACTGTTCCTAGAGGAGTAACTGTCGAGATAGACAGGCACGTAGGGAAGAGTCTTGCCCTTTTCCTCCTGCCCTTCTCCCCACTCCCGCCTTCGAGTCCCCTCCAGCGCCCCCTGTTGGTGGTATCTAATAGGGAACCGGCGCGCAAAGCAGAAATATATTCCTTTGCCAAGTTTGATCTAGCTCTAGCACCTACAAGCAACGCGCGTTCTAAGACCGGGGCCAACGGTTTAGTCACCAACCCATGCCTTTTAAGCTTTGTTTGGGGGGATTACTACATAGCCTATGTTTTAAATGGCCTTACCATATTTCCTAGAGCGATTGTACCTCATTTACTTGACCATTTCCTTCCTGTTAAACATTCCACTTTATGGCCAAGATTTTGCTTTGGAAAGTCAAGATGCAATGGAAATTGTACATTTGGTTTTCCCTTCTCTTAGGATAAATTCTCCAAATACTCGTTCTGTCCCAGGACAGATGAAAGCGGCATGATGCTTAGAACACATTGACAAATGCTTTTCAAACCAGCTGTTTCAGCTTGAGCTGCCACCTCAGGCATACCCAAATACAGCTTGCAGTGCTGTGGTAAAGCGACCCTGCCCACAGACAGTACAGGTGACATGCGCCATTCAAGACATCGCCTTCGCTCCTCCAACTTCACGTCCTCATTGCCTAAACCAATAAACAGACACTTTCTCTATGTAGCTTACAGCAGTAATGGTCCGTGTTAACACTCTGGCTAACATTCTAGGCTAGTATATGGTGATTTGACCTGCAAACCTTTTGGTATGGTTCAAAGGCCATCTCCGTTGAAGAAGCTTCTTTTTCTCTTCTCTCTTCACCTTTAATTGTTCTTTGAGCTCATGCATCCCAGGAGTTCAGCTCCCCTCATAAGAGCAGAAACTAATCAGAAGAGTCCTACCTAAGTTTTGATCCCAGCTTTCCCAAAGCCGTGGGAGTAACGGGTGAAAGCTGGGATCCATTCAGTTGGTGAGCTCGAACATAAAGTATAAAGAGCTTAAGGTAAATACAAAACTCTTTAAAAAAAAAGATTTTATTTATTTATTTGACAGACAGAGATCACAAGCAGGCAGAGAGGCAGGCAGAGAGAGAGGGGGAAGCAGGCTTCCTACCGAGCAGATAGCCCGATGTGGGGCTCGATCCCAGGACCCTGGGATCATGACCCGAGCTGAAGGCAGAGGCTTTAACCCACTGAGCCACCCAGCAGCCCCAATATAAAACTCTTACCAGACTCTATGCAAAAGCCACCTTACTGTCTTGAAAGCATTGTGAGTCTTTATGACAACAGTAGACATTAACCACACTATGGGGTATCACTCGATTCCATATCTTTCTAATGTACTTTGTATGAATAAATTCACAAATCAAAAAAATCCTTTTGGGGCTCGGTGTTTAGAATCAGAAGATGTTTTATATATATATATAAATATATATATATATATATTTATATATATATATGTACACAAACACATGCTACAGATCTACACACATACTACTGTGTATCCACACACAGATTCGTACATACATTTGTAAATTCATATTCACAAGCTTCCTTGGAGAGCTAGATTCTGATAATGGATGACCATTTCCACTTCCTTTAATTAACTTTAATAAGACAGATTTCATGTAGCAGTTTGTTCTATTAAATCTAAGTCATCTCCTCTCAGCTCCCAAATTTATGACCCCTCATTTCAGCACACCTCCTACTTATCAAAACCAGGAAAAAGATGGCACATGTTTCACAGTGACTCAGGGTACACTGTAAAGATTTCCTTTGTTCCATCCCTTGGCCCAGCAAGGTCCATGGAATTTGGTCCGGTGCTTTGCTTTTCTCTAAGGTAGCAGCCTCGACGTGGCTCATGGACCTTCCTTAGTGGGAGATGTGTGACAGGGTGTGGGGTACAACTGTCACAATTTTATGGTCATTCCCAGCTTACATGGTATTCAACAGCAAAGGCAGAGATCAGGGAGAGGTGACCATTTTGTTTGTGGGCAGCATCAGGTTTCAGGGCTGGTGACCTTACCCCTTAAAGATAAATAAATAGAAGAAGCAACATTTGGAGCCAATTTTGAGGGACAGTCACCATTCTGCAAATATGTGGTTGAGAGGAAAACCAGGTCATGGGAGAAAACAGAAGTTAATTCACAGGCAAGCCCCCGGAAAGGCCTAGAAAATGTGGCCGATGCAAATGCAGGGTGCTTGGGATGTGAGTTGGGAGGGAGGAAAGGCAAAGCAGGGGTGACAGAAGAATTTCGCAGAGAGGTCAACACTGTTCCTCTGTTGACAAAGGACTCATTCTAGTGACATGTTTTGTTGTCAAAAGCACTGTTATCAGAAGCAAGAAATGACATAAGGAACCTAAGAATGTTCTTTGGGATGACGGCACAGAGAGGATTATTAAGAAAAAAATTCTACAGTGCTTAGGAAAATAGAATGGCATGAGTTGAGATGTGCTGAATGTTTGGATAGTAAATATAACGGAGCGTGGGCTGTTATTGTTAGCAGCAACATCACATGGGCCAGATGAGGAAAAGGCTGGAGGAAGGGGAAAGGTTCAGAGGGAGGACAGAGGATGGACAGCGGGAGGAAAGACGTCCAAGTACGCATCTGTCTTGGGTCTCATGGGGTTCCAGGTCACAGGGTAAGTTGATAAGAAAGCTGGCCAAATATGTGCAAGTTCTGAAAATAGGGCTGGCGGGGGGCCCAGGCAACCCTGAGCCAGTCCTCCTCCCGGATCTCTGGAAGAAGTGGGTCAGAGCCCACCGACCTTTGCAGATCACCTACTCTGGTCATACTCAGAAGATAATCAATCTGCTGGCCTTCTATAGTTTCACCCATTCCATCCGCCAGCCCTCCTTCCCGCTGACTCCCGTCCTTCTAGTTTGGGACACACACTTTTGTTCCACAATCGAAGAGAAAACATCTTAAAATGTTAATCCTCATAGTAGCATCTGGCCTAAAACTTAGGTTCACTGGGTGTAATTAATCCACGTGTTGCTGTAACCCCTTTTTACTGGAGCCTCAGCGAAGGGGTAAAAAGCCTGGGCTTTGGTGTCAGACAGAGGTGGATGTAATTCCCAGGTCTGCCCAGTTGCCTGTTACGGGACTTTGTGCAAGTTCCTTAATCTTTACGAGTCTCATTTTCCTCATCCATAAAATGGGAATAATAATAATACTTTCCTGGGGTGCCGGGGTGGCTCAGTGGGTTAAGCCTCTGCCTTCAGCTCAGGTCATGATCTCAGGGTCCTGGGATCAAGCCCCGCATCGGGCTTTCTGCTCAGCGGGGAGCCTGCTTCCCCTTTCTCTCTCTGCCTGCCTCTCCGACTACTTGTGATCCCTCTCTGTGTGTCAAATAAATAAATAAATAAAATATTTTAAAAAATAATAATAATACTTTCCCTTTGCGATTGTTGCAAAGATTGAATCATCCAGTGCAAGTGAAGGCATTAGGGTGTGCTACAGCTCCACATGGGGGCACAGCCATTGCTCTTACTATTCCTAAAGTGAGTGGTTTGGAAGGCAGAATGGTGCTGAGGGGAAGGGGTAAGGACATGAATAAAGACCCTGGATCGGCACGAGGTTGGCCTGCTCAACTTCAGCTTCAGTGCCTACCAGCATTGTTCATGTACCTGATGAGCAAAATTTCATTTCATTTTTTAAATTTATCTATTTATTTTAGAAAGACAGAAGGGAGGGAGGGGCAGAGGGACAGGGAGAGAGAAACTCGAAGCAGACCACGCTGAGTGTGCAGAGCCCAGTGCAGGGCTCGATCTCATGACCCTGAGATCGCAACCTGAGCCAAAACCAAGAGTGAGAAGCTTAACTAAGCCTCCCAGGAGCCCCAGAGCACAGTTTCATTTCAAAGGAGTTTTGGTGGTTAAGGTGTGGAGGCCTGGTGAAGGGAAGGCATCAGAGTTTAACCTTTGGGCCTGCTCCCTTCACTCTCAAACTTCAAAAGATCTGTGCTTCTGAAGAAATTACTCATTCAGATTATTCAATGGAGTAAATACTGCTGCGAACCTCTACTCGAGAAGGCCTGTTCCCACAGCGCGCAGCTGGCCCCAATCCCAAAGGCACCCACATCCTCCGTGCATGTGCTCCCGGGCTACATCCTGACACACTTGCCTTGGTCGGTCTTGCCAGCCACTTCCCTTCCACAGCTGCTCCTGATTGTCCCGGGTCGTGGCCCAAGACCTGTTTCCTGCTCCTTTGACCTGTGGTCTGATACGGTTTCCATCAGGCTGACCTCTGGCTTCCTTCCTCCGCTCCATTTATCGCTTGTCCTCTCTCACGTGGCTTCACGGTGGCTCCAAGCCAGGCAGCACGCTCCCCCTGGTACTGGCTCCCAGGCCAGAGCACCTTGCCTTCCACGGTCACTCTGCCTTCAGGAACGGAGCCCAGACCCACATGTCCTCTTACGCTGCAAGAAATGAGTTTTGAGCCACTTTCAAGAACTGGCTGACATGAAGACTTTAGAATTTGGCCATCACTGAGTACCAAAATACCGATCACGTAGCTAGAAAGGCCACATGTGCATGAGAATTGATTTTCTCCAGGTGTACCCATGGTGTGCACCAGAACTCCCTTGTATAATAATTAGAGAACAGTGACACATCGTAGAGCTTGGTATGTATAGTCGTCAACCCAATACTCAGAAAATAATTATAATTGATCGACTGGGAAAGGGTAACATAAAGACGACTTTAAAGACTTTCTATCAGGGACGCCTGGGTGGCTCAGTTGGTTAAGCAGCTGCCTTCGGCTCAGGTCATGATCCCAGCGTCCTGGGATCGAGTCCCACATCGGGCTCCTTGCTCATCAGGGAGCCTGCTTCTCCCTCTGCCTCTGCCTGCCATTCTGTCTGCCTGTGCTTGTTCTCTCTCCCTCTCTCTCTCTCTGACAAATAAATAAATAAAATCTTTAAAAAAAAAAAAAAATAAAATAAAGACTTTCTATCAGATGATGTGGTATCCAAGCCAGGCCCTGTACAATGGCTTTCCGGGCCCCCCTGTCCACATCCCAGCATATGCAGTATTTTCTGAACATGTCTGCTTTTGCTGATGAAAAAAAGTGAAGCCCGGAAGTCAAGTGCTTACCCAAGGTCATGGCTTGTAAATGCTGGAGTTGAAATTTGAGCTTAGGTCATCTAGCTCCAAACTTCATGCTTTCGATTCCTGCATTGTGCTACCTCTCAAAAGAAGCATTTCATTCAAACATCTTGCAAGAGTCATTATTTTTATTTTTATCAATATTTTATTGATAAAATATTTTATTATTTTTATCGATACCCACTCTACAAGGTGGGTGTGAGTTTATTGGGCAGGTGGGGCTGCCTTACTCAAGGTGGTTACCGACTGTTTTCAAACACTAAATGGATGAAGCATTAAGGAACCAGATATGCTAGTAAGTGAGCCTTTTAAATCAATTAACCCAGGCTGGGTACCTACAAGCCAAGAAAGAGTGGACATTATGTCAAATGTTTGATAGTTCAAGGTCCTAACCTCCTATCCATGTTTGGGCAGTGAGACATAGAAAAACCTAGAATTATCTGTCCCTGGCTTACCAGAACCTTCAATTATTGGAATTTTTTTTTCTTTACCTGGTCTTTTCACAAAGAGTTCACTATCAACAAGACACTCTGAGACCCAGGCTGTTTCTTTGTTTGTTTACTTATTTATTTTTAGAGCAACTTCCAGTGGCTGCCTTGAGTTCATATAATTTGGCCCAGCTTCCCCCATCCAAATGGTCTTTAGCATGAGGACTATTTTGTCCTCCATTTTATCTTTGGACAACATTTACCAAGTGAGGCAAGCAGACAGGAAGGCTTGATGGGTTCCCAAAAGTATTGGCTCTGAGAAAGGGTTGGTAATATTATATTCCCTGAAGTTACTGGTTGAATACATCCTTACTGTTAATCAAAATTTATTTTGTTTTCTGAGTATAATTGATAAGAAAGATATTTGGCATACTTATTGGCTGTTACATGGGCCCAGGTTGCCATGGGTGCCCCCTTTGTGAAACTGTTTCGTGACAGTGGAGAGAGCACACAGCTTAGGAGTACTCAGCTAAATGGTGCGTAAGGTCAACTGAATTCTAACACCACCTGGCTGACGTAGCTGAGCTGAGTGATATGAATGAACCAAAACTACGTCAGATGATGGGCACCTGGGTGGCTCAGTCACTTATGCATCTGCCTTTGGCTTAGGGTCATGATCTCAGGGTCCTGGGATCGAGCCCGGAGTCACGCTTCCTATTCAGTGGGAAGTCTACTTCTTCTCCTACTGCCCCCTCCACCCTGCTCATGCTTTCTCTTTCTCTCTTGAATAAATACATAAAAGAAAAGCTATGTAAGATGCAACCTTACAGATGAGGATGGCATAGTTGACCACAACCTAAAGCAAACTAATGAGCTATAACACCATGGGATTCATAGAAATGTTCTCATTCAGAAATGGCAGATCCTTGGCAATGTCCCACCATACACTTTGCTCAGGTCCACGGTCAACCACAGTACTCTTTCCGCTGGGCCCAGAATTAGCCTTAAGAAATAATCATGCCTATAATGATACCTACCTCCTTCCCTTGCATTTCCTTCTTGAATTGGATAGAAAGGACTGGAATCACAGCTACCAAGCTTGGAATAGCCATCAGGCCATGCCTGCAAACACAAGCATAAACCATCGTGTGTCAGTGATGGAGAAGATTGAGAATTTTGGTGGGGTGGGGCTGTTTCCAAGTATCCAAGGTTTCATGCTATGCACTTAAAAAATTGTTGTGGCTTCATTTGCATACTTCTGGAACTTTATCATTAGTAGGAAATCATTGCAACCCTCACAACTCATCCCAACCAGGTTGTTAGGACACCTCCACTGAGGACAGCAACTCTGGAGGCTTAAACTCCAAAGACTATTCCGGACCAAGGGGAAAGAACAAGCTAACTGAATATACCACCTTAACACATGGAGAAGTGACCAACCCAATCCAAAGCAAACTATTCCCTTCCCTCCACGTTCCTGAGCAGCTGTGTATTTTCTTCCTACACTTAGATGCTTACAATTCTTGGTTACCAAGTCAGTTATGACAAGTAGGAGCCAACATGTTGGCTTTTTCGTTTATAGACACCCTTCCCCGCCGCACCCCCCACAAAAAAAATATGAGTAAGGCAGGTGTGGCTGTCCTCCCTGGCAGCTTCCCATGTTCTTACCCTGTGCCAGGCTTAGCAACATCTCAAAGCACTTCCCACTCTCTCCAGGAGAAACTTTACTCCACGAGGCTCAGTGAAAAGTGAGACGCTTTGCTGAAGTTCCTTGAGGCTTGGTGTCTGCCTTATCTCCACGGCCTAGCACAGAGCCTGGCACACAGCAGGAGCTCAGCAAAGATGTTCAAACAAGTGAATTACTTGATGAACGAGAAATCAGTGAAGCTCTCATTGCACATCTCTGCTCCCCTTCCAGAGCTTCTCCTCAGTCTCAGTTGGCCTCAGCTTGCTCCCCATCCTTCCCCTTCACAGATCCAAGCAAGTCTTTCCTGCTTCCAGAACCTCCCCCTTCTCTCCACCATCCAATGCATCCTTTCCCAGGCAAGCTGCAGGCTCTGTCCCACCCTGCTGTCCCCACACCCTCCACCTCACTCTGCAAAGGGTCCCTTTAAGGATCCTCCTTCCTTCGAAGGCAGCTAAAAAATTGTAAATACCCAAGAACTTCCCTCCTGCAAATAAAATTTTCCTGTCACTCATGTATTTGTCATTTTCCTCCTCCTCAAAAGGAGTAATCTCTTTAAAGACAAAGGATCGTGCCTTTTACTTGTAATGCAAGTGGTCCGTAGGGGGTCTGTGTGTTGGGGGAGGGTGACTATCACTATCATATCCTGCATGGGAGGGCTCTTTCAATACTTTGTGACTCTCAGAACACTGCCAACACCACAGCCTTAGAAATATTGATACTGTTTATAAATACAAGTGTGTTGGCAATTAGAGGGAATTAGGTTCCAACCTCATTTCCCAGGAGACAGAAGGTCTCTTCAAGGAAGTGGGATCTGACAGACTTAGAGTAAAGAAAACATGAGTTTGCCTTTCTTAAGACCATAATCTAATCAGCATAAACACATTAATTTAGGCAGACGTTGTGAAATCTCTTCAATTCTCTCCAGTCACATGGAAAGACAAATACAAAATTCCCATTTTGTTAGTTTTTATTCTTTCCTCCAACCTCTTCCAAGCCTTCCCCACCCTTGAGTCCTTTCCTGCCCCTGGCCCCGTACCCCATACATCTGTATCTACGTGCATGTGTGCCATGCAGAAACAGGAGGAAGATGTGTTAAAGTTGTCAGAGAATTTAACGCAGTCAACACTGTATGATTTATGGTTGAAAAATCTATTTTTCTATAATGATTTTCTACTTAAAAAGCCAGTTCCAATAGCTCAGCTCCTTTTCAAATGCACTTTGTGTGGTAATATTGCCTATCTCCATTCCATTCCTTGGAACTTAATTTTTATTTGATTTTATTGACGCTGCTTGATTGGAATGTGTATCGCTTGAGCCCCCACGGAGAACTGAGCAGGTGTGAGTAAAGCAAAACATCTTTTGTTAATAGAAGTACACCCTGGGAGTTCATGGAGATGCTGTAATTTCGATTGCTTTTATGAAAATTCTGTAAATTCCCATGTTGTGAATTTCAAACAGAGCTTGGGAGACCAACGGTCTTTAACACAAGCCAAAGATACAGTCATTTCTATGACTGAAATAAATGTTCTGCTTTCTTTTTGCCAAAAAGAGAAATTCAGGTATTTAATTAGAATGTTTAAACTGTAGAAAATCACATTAACTTGAGTTTGGCTCTCATTGCTAAAATGGAAATCTTACTGGGATCACCCGACAGAAAGGTGACTTTGGATTTCCTGAGTCATTTCTGAAGCACGAAGGATCACTCATCCCACTTTCGTTTGGGTCCAGAATGACTTTGCAATAGCATTGCCCATTTCCAGCCTAAGTCCTATCTAATTTAGGAACCACGGAAACGGGAACTGGTCCCCCAAACCTCTCAGCTTAAGAGGGCGATGTATTAATTCTCTGCATCTAGGCCTCTTGGATCAGCTGCGACAGTGAATCCAAGGGTGAGGCCAAGTCCAGCTTTCTTCCTGGTTTGGGGCCAGACACATATGGTGTTGCACTCTCCCAAGCTGGAAGGAAAGACGTAAGCTTGGTATATTACAAAATTGCATGTGTCATTAGAAAAAGATGTCAGAACGCTTTATTTAAAACTTTGTTTTCTCAGGTTGTATTGGCCAAGTGTATCTTGGCATGGACAGCGTAGCTTCAAAAGGTCCAAGATGTATAAAGAGGTTCACATAGCTGAAGCCATTACACTCGGTTCTTTGGCACTAACACCTTTCCCCCCCTTCATTCTTGCAGAGGAGTAAAGTGATAACTGAATTTCTACTAAAAACGTTCTCTTCTCCTTGCATCCATGGGGTCTCTCCTTGACAGGATCATTTATCTGCTCCAACAAGACAACTGGAGAGTTCACTATGGTGTGGGACTTCAGGGGACTTCTTGGTTAAGGCCTTTGGAGTCAAAGCCTTCACCGTTCTGGGACAACTTTCAGAAGAATGATCTAGCAGTCTGCCCCGGTAAACTTGCCAAATTGCTTGGACTTGGCTAGAAACCACAGCTGCTTGAAGGCCTTTCTTTCCCCTGTAGAGCCATAGAGTATCACTTGACAGGAGCTAAACGTACTCATGTGATGTGTCTGTGGGTTTTTCAGGCTGAGGATAAACTCCTGCAAAGGACCTGTTTCAAATGACATCCTCGCATCCACTTAGTCCCACTAAAACAAAGGTCACCCATGGAGAAACAGATGTGCCTTTTTTAAACATATGCCCTCATGGTTTCATATGCTACTTGACAACTGGCTGGAGAAGAAACAGGGGCTCTGATTATTTTTTCTCCAAGCTTCGCCATCAGGCTCTTATGGAGCACGGTTACTCTTAAGTGCAAAGATTCTGACTGACTTGTGGATGCTCCCATACAGCCTACTAATGTCTCTGGAAATATTGCCCCAATGTCTAGTGTCCCAGGAAGTTCCCGGGCCTTGCCAGTTACTACAGCACAAAGAAACTGAACTGGGCTGGGCTGGGCTGGGTTGAGTATAGTCATGTCTGTCCCCAGAACCTTGCTTCCATGCCAAGCTACATTACCTCAGCCATTCAGAGTTACCAAAAACAATGCTGGAATTTCATTTTGGTCCCCTTGGCCACAGTGTATCTGAACATTGGCTAGTCCTGAACATATCTTCACTCCTGTACTGCCCATCATGGTGTCCCACCACACTTCCCTCTCCATACAAGCCATGGGGAGGGAGAATCAGGGCTCTGGGAAGCTCAATGATGAGGATGATGAGGCTCTGGGAGAGAATCAGGGAGCTAGGACTGTAAGAGGACATTTGCGTGGGACAGGAAAGCCAAGATGGCGGCTGGCTCCACCTTCTATCCAGGAAAGGAAGAGATGAGTTATGACTTCCCATTTCTCTAGTATCTCAAATATAGGAAACAGCCCACTTAACCACCCAGAGCCTGAACACCTGAAGAACCCAGGTGTTCTTAAGCTTAGAGCTCATGCCTGTCTCCTACTGACTGCAGAAATGCTGGGTTGAAATGTTTTAAAGAACATGGTCCACAGATTCACATTTATGCCTAATTATCATGCAGTAAAGTAATGATTATGTGTGCTGGGGACGTTGCAATTGTAAGGAGGGCTCTTGTTTTGTTTTGTTTTAGTTATAATACTATGGCCTGTTTGTGGATGCTCAGTCTTCATAGTTCTGGAAAATAATTGGATCCTTGTTCTCATTTATCATCCAGGGACCCACATGTCTAGATAATAAAACCTAAACCAGTAGTTCTCCAATATTAAACTATAGAAGAATGTTAAAGTTTTCTAGTATTGGTTAAAATGCAGATTCCTGGGCCTTGCCACCAGAAGCTCAGACTTTCTGGGTCACAGCCAGGCACCACCCTGTTGACTCAAGAATCACCTCCAATATATCTGAGTTCCAGTCTGTCCTGTTACATCCTCTGTCTTTCTCATTTGCCTCATCTTTTAATGATATTGAGCTGAAATTGGTAAAGCTGCATGTTTTTTACTTTGTTACATTATTTTTATTTATAAATACCTCAATATTTCTTTTTGGAAAATGCCCTCCAGAATCTAAGGTGGGATTTCAGAGTCTCTTTTCCCTGAGCGAAGCCTCGGTGGACTCCTCGGTCTTCCCCCACTTCCTAGAGGATGGGAATAGAGACCTCTCCCTCCCAGTATTTAGCGAGTAGTTCCTAGAGAAGGGGTTCCCTGGGGTGTGATGGGAAGGGAGTCGCTGTGGAGGCTCAGCTTCCAGACGGCTGTTCGCTAGGCTTCTTTGCCTTGAGTCAATTAATTCTTTTTTCCACAAGAATTCCTGGGTTTGTCCCACTGCTTTGATTTCCACTGTACCCACCTGTTTCTTGGGATCAAGGTTTCTTTCCTCCTCTGGCTCCTAAGCCTTGGGATCAACCATAAATACCCTCCTACTCTCCAACTCCTGAAGCAAGCCACAATCCTTTAATCCTTTTGAAGTTGGAAACAGCTGGAAACAAGCTGGGGGTAAAAAAGGCAAACAGAGACCCACGGATATTAAGTCCAAAGTGTCCCAGGGCACTTTGCTCCTTCAGGCTCCTCGTCACGTCTCTGGGGCTGAGAGGCCCAGATGCTAACCCGCAAGCTCCTTGTTCTTCCGGGGCCCTCCCAAAGCCCCGCAGCTCCAGCCCCAGGGCTGAGCTCCCTCAGCACTGCTGCTCTCCCTGGTCCACAGTCCCGCTTCCTGTTCCGGTTCATTTATTCATTTCATGCTCCCCCCGCCCACCTCTCCAGGAGAGAAGGACCTCGGGACAATGCAAATGATAGATTTCAGGATTCCCAAAGAACCCCAGAAAAATCCCTTTACGTTCTAGAGAAACCAACCAATTGTCCTTCCAGGATTTTTTATTATTTATTTATTTATTTTTTTTTTTAAACCAAAAGTAGGCTACGCACTCTTCCTCTCAGAAGCCAGGGCTGGTATGAAAGCAGGAAATGCTCAGAACCTTCGGGGCTGGCCTCTGTAAGGAAGAAGTGGCAGGTGACAGCACCCCAGTGCTCTAGACCTGGGAAGCTGTGCTGTCCTGTCCAGCATGCTCTACTCTCCTTCCTGCATCAGGTAACAAAACACTTCCTCGTGGCTTCTCCCTCCTCATTCATGTCTCTGCCTGTGCAAGGGGAAGCCTGGTCTGCCTAATTCAGGGCTCACTGCAAGCCCGAAGGCTGAAGGCTGAAGCCCCAGGTCCAAATGTGGCCAGGCAGCAGCAAAGGCAGCCTTTTTTTGCTGTGCAGCCTTCCAGAGGGGAAGGCCTGGGCTCAAATCCCAAATTTAGCCCTTACATGATGCCGGGCAAGTCATTTAATAATTCCATGCCCCAGTTTCCTCCTCTGTAAAAGTGAGGTCTTAAAAAACCTACCTTATGTTACTGGGAGGATGAGGTGGGTTAATCCACAAAAAGCATTTAAAATTTGCTGGAACATGTCAGGTGTTGTCTAAGTAGTAGCTTGCCTCCATCAGCCTCATGTCTGTGTTTCTTTCTCAGTTCCCTCCCAAGTCCCCACCATTTGAATTTAAATCGATCCCAAAACTCTCTTTCAGATCATCCAAAGCAACATGCTTCTTAGTCAATGGCTTTGCAATTTTTCCAAAAGTGCATTAAATTTCTTAACACCATTTTGGCCACATTAAATAAGCTACAATGCAAATTGACTCGCATGCAATTGATCAATAGGAAATGAAGTTCGCAGGACCAGGAAATGGCATGGGTTCATGATCTTTCTCTGGGCAAAGGGCACTGTTAGAGCAGCAGTAGAACCATCACTTCCAGCAGGAAAGGAACAAGAAAACAGCTTGATTATCACACCAGCACTAGGAAACTATAAATGGGATTTTTAAGAAAATAAATATCGCTGGTCTCCAGGGCCCCAATCCCGGAGAAATGAAGACCCACTGTCATCTTGGGGAAGGTAGCAGAGCCTTGGGAGCCCCTTTTGGCAGCCCCCAGCTTGCCCCACCTGCTCTGTGGCTGCCCAGCCAGCTCTGTTCTAATGGAAACGTTCCCAGCACTGCCCTGATTTTTTGCTGTGGCATTTTCTAGACTCCCTGAGAGCTGCCTAACTAGGCTCTTGAGGTTGTTCCAAGAACCAATTTTTTGTTTTTATACCGCTCCGGTTACAAAGTTGCATAGTTTCTAGCAGCCTGCTCCAACCTTATTTCTTCAGAAACTCAGTTACTTAGCACACCATTCGCCACACCATAGTTTTTGTAAGGAAGCACATAACACATTAGAGCAGAAACAACTGTATTGTTATCATTACCTTGAAGACACATTTCAACACTTGATTTCAATGTGTCTACATTATCTTTGTAAATGGATTTCAAGTCCTTACTTTATACCTTGAAATTACCAAAAGGAAATTTAGATGGTCATTGGCCTGGAAATGAGATGATGTTCTAAATACTTTTCACCCTGGGCAGCCCAGATTCCATGTCGACTCGTTTCTAAGATCTGCTGGTAGCATCTAGACTTCAGTTTCTGAGCTGTACGATGATCGTATGTTTACAGAAGTGTTTTTATTTTACTTTTATGTCCTCTTCGCTCACTGTCATAGTTTCTCTCTCTCCCTCTCTCCTTCCTTCTTTCTTGCCTTATTGTTCTTGGGGAGGAGGGCTGACTTTGTTAAAGCCTGTTTCTTAGTGGCTATTTTGTTTTTTGTTTTTTTTTTTTAATTTTTTTGTTTTCAGTGTTGTCAATAGGATACATCATGCTAAGAGAATATTTTATATTCTTTGAAAAAGAAATGAAGAAAGATACGCCATGTGAATGTTATGAACTTAGGGATATCTGTCAATATTCACACATCAATATTACCTTATGCAATGTGAGTCATTTGCCCATATCAAATCAGAAAAACTTGACTGGTGTTCATACAGAACATACCTCTTGCTACAAAATATATTCAGATGAAATCCTTGCTATCACATTTATGGAATGCTTATTTTCTTTATATATATTATTTAATTTAAAAATCATGATAATAGCTAACAAAGAGTCATCAATGCTGTTTTAATACTATCTGCCAAGTATTCATCTTTCAGTGATATTAACTTATTTTTATATTTATATTTTATATTTATTTTTATATATAAATATTGGTATATATTATATATTATTTATATAAATTTATAAGCAATATAGTATTTTATGAGATATAAATATATATTTATAATAAGTATATGTATATATAAATATATAATATATCATATAATAATATATATAAAATATATAAATATATTTATAATAAATATTTTATATTATGTTATAAATAAATGTATTGTGTATTGTGTATTTATACTTATGTTATATTTATGTTTCAGTCATATTAACTCATTCTTATTTCAGTGATATTAACTTGTTTAATCCTTAAATTGCCCCCTTGCAGATAAAGACCTTTACTGTGCTTATTTTTTGGGAAAGGAAGCAGAGGCACAGAAAGGCTAATGTGCCTAAGGTCATAGAGAAGTGATATGTGGTAAAGCCAACATTGAAAACTAGGCATCTGGACTCAGGAGCTTGTAGGATACACATCCCTGGCCCTTACCACCATGATCCTGCCATAGTGAGGAAAGAACTATCATCCCCATTATATAGTTAAAGAAACTGAGGCTTGGAAAGATAAAGTACTTTGTCCAAGGTCATAGACGTTCAGTGGTAGAACAGAGATTTGAACTAAAAACATAAGTACTTGACCATTTTGGTCTTTCCTGAATTTCTACACGTCTCTGTTATCTCAGACTCCTGTAACTACATTAGATCCCCTTGTCTCTTGAATATTTTTGAGACTTCAGGTGGAAAGGCTTCAGTGCTTTTCATTTACTACTTTTGAATTTGTATATTTATCACTTATTTCTAAAGTATGTGTAGAAATAAGAATAACAGGTTTAAACTGGAAGTCTTTAGTAAACAGACATCAGTTTAAAAGAACTCTCAGAAACGTTTTCAAATGCGCCAATATTTTTTTTTTCCATTTAAAAAGCCTTCTGAATGAACTTGGCAGAAGACTGCCAGGACCTGATAGCTTTGAGATTCCTTCCAATTTCTCTTTAAAATTCCCTTGAAGATAGACAACAAGATTGGGATTAGAAACTAAGGTTGAGAAGACCACATGCAAAAGGCCAGCCTGATTCTCCATTACCTGCATCACTCCAAGGGTTGTGAGGAGGAGAACATTTTTTTGGATTGAAACTCACTCTGCAGCCAAATCCAGAATAGGACTGATGCTCCCCAAGGAGACTGGACAAGCTTCTGACTCACCATTCTATTGTCGTGATACACCAGCTTGGCACTCACAAATAAAACAGACACATTCTCGACTTCTGAACTAGGAAAAGCCACATTTCTGCCTCCCACCTACCAATGTCTCCTTTTTATTTTCATCAACTTCTTCAGCCATTCATCGATGACCAGAGTGGCGGCTGAAGGTGGGGTGGAGACAAAGGATGGGATGAATGAGAGAAACAACTTAATAGCTCCCATTGGAAGAAACCATTTTCAGATAAAGGGCATGATTTTCTGAGAAGAAAAGGGTTAGGGTTAGGCTGAGAAAACCTGGCTGGAGTCCAGGAGATCTGCCCTTGGTAAACACTAGACTTTATAAATTGAACTGGGTTCCACACATTGGTTATGTTCTCCAATCTGGTTAGCAGAGAGTGTTTGCCAGTGTCCAGAACTTTTACCTGGCTAATGCATCCTTCCTCAGGCTCTGTGGGCTGAATCCTTCTCCAGAGTTGACAGGACCTGTCTTGTGTGGAAGTACAGGGAAGATAAGGCCCTTGCCCCAGAGACAACGTTCAGCCAGTGACCAGCCTTGTGCCAGAATTCAGAGCCTTGTTCAAGATGGGTCAGCGCTGTGCACTGTTGATACTCCATAGCTCCCGATGGGTTCAAGTTGAGACTAGACCTCAGCTGAAACCATGGGTTCAGCTTGATTCTTCCTCAGCCCAGCGTGGGTCCCTCCCCTCCTCGTAAGTTTGTCCTGTAGGGGCTCTCACTAAATCACAGCATGGCAATCCCCATCTCAGGCTCTGCTTCTGGGGACACAAAGCCTCAGACAATCTACTAACTAATTAGTAGCAGTTCTAGGGACAGTGAATATCTTGTAAATAAAGGTGATACAAAAACCCTTACAGGGGTAGTGTTTTTCTTGTTTTAAAGGTGTCAAATTCAATTCCAAAAAATATGGAGCCAGTGTGGCTCTTGAAATATATAGGTGGCTCTTGAAATATATTGCCAAATTATTTTTTATAAGGTTTGTCCCAATCGTCCTACCTCCAACACTGTTTCAGAGTAGGAGTAACAACCAAGCAGCCAGCACTGGAAACCAGCAGTATTCCAGACTATTAAGGTTATCATCTTCCTATAGTTGTTATTTCTGTATCTTGGATTGCTAATGAGGTTGAACATTTCCCCATATTTGTTTACTCATGGTAGATCTTTCTTAAGTAAATTTCAGATCTAAGAAGAAAATTCCGTGCCAGGTTTCCAAAAGTTTGACACCATGAGATTAATGTCATTGTGTGTGAGGGCTTTTCAGTTCCATGTAAGACAATTCCAAGTTTAGAAACTGGGCAAAATCATCAGGACTGTTTTTCCTTTGTAGAAAGGTTAAAGGAAAGCAGATGTGAAACTAGCCTCAAATCCCTTTTTTCACATGGTATTATTTGTCAGGGATGTTAACTCTTGAACACACAAACGAATATGGAAGAAATAATTTAATAGTCATTAAAATGACATTTCATGTCATTTTATTAATAAAAACAAACATCCTAAGTATCGCAAGCATGATTGTGATAAATGACCTCATTGGCTTTCCTCTCTCAGCTTCCATGGCAAACTTCCTTGTTTTCCTGGTTCTATGTCACCCCTTTTCTTCTGTTCAAGTGCCCTGTGGGTGTTCCCCCAAATTTTTTGCCTTTAGTGTTCCCCTGTTATTTCCTTGGTGATTTTGATTTACAGTGGGAAACTATCAGCAGTGATTTTTTCCAGATATTTCCATTCCACTCATGGATGTGAAATGCATCAGGGTTCTCCACAAATACTCTCACACTGATAGAGAACTTCGCAATGAGGACACACTCTCCCTGAGAAGTGTTGCTCACAGAGATCAAATGGGTGTTTCTATACAATTCCCACATCATCACCTGCCCACTGATCTGTTTGTCAAGACAGCTTGTTCTCTGCAGGTTTCCATGCTTCCTGTGATGGGAGTAAAGCAGAAGTTGTTGGACAAATTCGGCCCAACACTATGTTTCTAGCCTATGTTAAGACTTTAAATTACCACTTGCCAATACCGGAAAACTGGAAGATTCTGTATTCAACTTCTAGCTTTTCTTTAAAAAAAAAAAAAAAAAGATGATAATATTCGTTCAAAATTCACACATGAGAAGAGTCTATAAAAGCTTCCTAATGGCTCCCCCTTTAGATGAGGTATGTACCTCTGGTTTACTACAGTTCCCAGGGCTCCCCATTGCCTTAAACCTCATATTTCTTTGCCTCTTTTCTGAATACTCTTCTCTCCATCCTTCCCTTTCTTTCTTTCTTTTCTATTTTTTTAATATTTATTTATTTATTTATTTGAGACAGAGAGCAGGAAGAGGGGAAAGGAAGAGGGAGGGAGAGAGAGAAGCAGACTCCCCACTAAGCGCAGAGCTCATTGTGGGGCTTGATCTCAAGACCCTAAGATCAGGACCTGAGAACATGACCTGAGCTGAAATCACGAGTCAAGTCAGACCCTTAACTGATGGAGCCACCCAGGCACTCCCCCCTCCCCTTCTATACATGCTGTTTCTGTGCCTGAGATGCTCTCCCCGCATGCTCCTGTCAACTTACCCCTCTGTACAGCGCACCCTGTTCAGTTTTAGAATCCTATTTGGTGTCACCCCTTCTTGTAGCCTTTCCTGACTGCCCACTAGCACCACTATCTAGTAAACCATTAACTCCTCTCTCCATACTCTCTGTGATGGGTATACCCAGGTGTATTTACCTATTAATACCGGGCAACCAGTGTATATTGAGAAACTAGCATGCAACAGACCCTCTGCGAGAGGCTGTCCATAGAAAATCAATTCAAATATGGCGGTGGGAAGCATGGAGGGTCCAGTTTATGGAAACTGCTAGAAGAAAAGGTTCGGCACAGGGTTGTGGAGAATATAGGAAAGGCTACTCCACTGCAGTTCAGCTTTCTAGAGCAAGTAGTTACTTGATCTGACATTTGAAGGACAAGGAGGAATTAGCTTAGCTAATAAGCTGAGGAAAAGTGAATTTCAGGGAAAGAAAGCATAATCTGAGGAGACACATAAGCATAAAATACACAGTGTAGACAGGGAGTGGCAATTAGCCCTGTATTGCCACAGATGACAGTGCACCCCTGACGTAAAAAAAATGAGACAAGAATCACTTTAACGTATTTCCTTTGTTTGAGACCATGGTTTCTTTTGATTCCATTTTAAATGGGAGAATGAATTAAACATCATAACTAAAATAAATAAAAGCCATTTTATTTTAGAAGAAAAATTTAATTTTTAGCATGAGGCCTACATTTTTATTCTTTGTTGTGTGATTTTTACGTGCATATCAAGCCTGCTATTGAACTTTCTTTAGAAATAAGACTTTGGAAGCAAGACCACAACACAGGCCATTTTTAACACCAAGGTTCTCATACTACTTTGTTTTCATAGCCAGAAATATAAAAATTAAAGAAAAATGTTTCACAACTAGAGTGAATGAAAATTGGATCCAGGCATGCAAGGCCTGCTTACTTATTTTGGGTAAAAAAAAGAATGTATTTTATCCAAAAGTTTTCCAAATTATTTTCTGGAAGTTACAGCTAGATCAAATTTGATTCCCCAAATCCCTTGGGGATCGTTTGGCAAATATAATATGTTAGCGAGTAAAAATTTCCTTCTAAACTTCCAAATGGAATTTTCTGCCACAATATCAGAAAAATATTACCTGAATTTATCTTGCAGGTAGACTAAATGACATCTTACCTTTGTCCTCTGAAATCACTTTCAAGAACTAAGTCAAAAAAGAAGAGACCATTTTTTAACGATTTGCTCTCCTTATAGCTGGATTTTGGTTATAACTGCCTGAAGTATATTTAACACACATTAATATTGGTGTTTACCTCTTAAAATGTCAGGTTCTATAAACAAAACTCTAAATGTACCTGCCAAATATGCCAAGTACCAATGAAAATTATTACTTCTGAAAGTTTTAAGTAATTGGTAGTTTCCTTGATGTTCTAAAAATAAGGCCCCTACATTCTTCAGCCAAATATCTTTCCTTTTGATAACTAATAAACGTCAGGATAGAACATAAGAATTTTGTCATGAACATCCAAATAATCACAAAGTAAAACATAACTCTAGTACTTTTCATGGGGCCAATTGAATATTTTCATGGGGTCTATGAAAATTTTCCATGAATTTTCCATGCAAATTTTCATGGGGTCCATGAATAATTCTCATAGATTGCTGGGTAGAGTTTTATGTGGTTAGCAGTGAATAATTCTCATTTTCTTTCCCCCTGTGGAATTCTTCACTATGAACCCTGTGTTGCTGGAGCAACATCAATGCACATTCCTATCAATTTTTTTTTAAAGCTCATTTGTTCGGAAGAATTTTGACAGGGCTTCAAAGATAGTATTAGGCTGAGTTGTAGCCCAAAAGGTTTGAGAAACAGCTTCTTTTCTTCTTTGCCATCCTTAACCACAAGTCATGCACCAACACATGATGCTGGCCATAGTTTTGAGGGGGTAGTCATAAGATTGATGAAACTAATAGTAAGCAAAGGCAATGATTGGATCTTCTGCAAAATTCAATGTGTGATATCATCAAGCTAGACATTCTAAAACTTGACTATAACAAGGACAATTCTCGAAAAGCTTCAAAAAATCCTCTCAGATGAACTTTGGGCAGTGTTCAGAAACCATAGTTCCTGAAAATTTCTTCAGCATTGTGTAGTTTGGTCCTCCAGTGATTTAAAAAGATACTTTGTACAATCTTTTAGCAGTTATTACGGTTTTTTCTTTAAATCTTTTCTGATATTATTTAATAGTAAATGCTGCAGAGAACTGCACTCTAATAATAAAGGCTACCCATATAAAAATAAGGTTTGTGTGAATTTGATTTAAATATCATTAAAGCTAGGATAGATGCAATATGGTTGCTTTGATTCGTGTTTTTAGGTATAAAACACACCAAGGAAGTTACACATTTGTTTGCAATAAACCTAGCCTTGATATATCTGTGTTCTTGCTGCTATCTTCAGCTACCTTATAGAAAAGACAATTTTTTTTCACAAAACATATTTTCAAGACTGCCAAGCTAATGTGGAAGACTAAAGTGATGTTGATAGCAGAGGATAGCTGCCTTCCTAAGCCCAAAGAGCAAAGTATTTGTTCATTCTATACATAAACTTAAGTCAACATCCTAAAACATGCCACCATTTAATGGAGACTTAGACAAGATTTAAAATATTTTCATGATTCTCTGATTTTCCTGATTTGCTGTTGGAATAAACTCCATTGTCAAACATACTGAGATACATGAAGAGAAAAGTCATTCCCCTAGTCTCCTTACAAACACATCCCTCTGATGTAAATCAAGCTGTCTATCCACCCTATTCTTCATACTCCTACAAACATACACATTCATATTTATGTTAACACACATTTAGTGTTTTTATTTTATAGTAGTACTATCTTGCACATTTTCTTGCAACTTGCTTTATCACTTAAGGGTTTCTTATGGATGATCCAGCTGGTCCATCCACAGACATATAACTCATTTTAAGGAATTCAGTTTTAATTAAAATGTATTAGAATGGAGAAAGAATTTTTAATCATACTATATTTTCATCTAGTTACATGGCATAAGTTTTCATTTATCAAGATTTTATGTCTTCCAAGAGAAAAAGTTCTTCATACAGCTATTATAATTTTTTTGTTAAATTTATATTATTTTTGTTTTTGTTATGAAAAGGTGTGTTTTATTTTCTATTTATAGTTAACTGTTATTGCTAATATGGTGAATTTTATTGATGGTCATTAGCTATTCCCTCTATGGTAAAGAAGGTTATACATCCATGCTTATTAGGTATAATTTGCAATACCTTCTTAGAGATGAAGCACACTTCCTTCTCCCAATTGGGCTGGCCATATGACTTCCTTTGGCCAATGAATGTGAGTGAACATCACATAAACACATCTGAACAGAAGTTCTAAATTCAATTGTGTGATTTCACTTGGCCTCTTGAGCTTCTGGTTTCTGGCATAAAAATGACCAGGTAGGAGCTCTTCAGCCTAGATCCTAGAATGAGAATTCTTGTGAAGAAGACCTGCAGCCAACCCATAGCTCAGAGTAGAATAGCAGCCAACTGTCAAGAACTGTGAAAGGTTTCATATTTTATCTACATTGAGGCTAAGATGGTACCTTACTAATTTCATG
This sequence comes from Enhydra lutris kenyoni, assembly GCF_002288905.1. NCBI lineage: Eukaryota > Metazoa > Chordata > Mammalia > Carnivora > Mustelidae > Enhydra > Enhydra lutris. Next base: position 13,617,772 of record NW_019154126.1, on the reverse strand, counting down.
GATACTTCCTGGGTCAGAGACAAAAGCTATTATAACAAAAGGAGCATCCAAATGTCAGCATGATGTTTTTCTTCCCTGAGTCTCCATTCTCACATTGGTGATGTGAAGGGGTTCAGATGGATGCCTAAATGCATAGTAAGTTACATTACAGGAGAAGAACACTGAACTTGAAAGTCCATCATTTCATGGCAAGCAGTAAGCAAGCTTACTTTTTACCCCAGAGGTAGAAATTATCTCTTCCCTCAAGGCTGTCCACTGCAAACACCCCTAAGAAATGGCTGGGTTAAAAAGTGATCAGGGACTTCCAGATCCAAAAGTGTGTAGGAACTTGAGACTTATAGAGCAGTGTTTCCCAACACCAAACCTCAGCCCCCAGGTAATGTCAGTGAGAAATAAATGTTTGCTATTGTATGCCTCTGCAATATTAGGTTTGTTTTGTTGCACAGTAAAGTGAACCAAAGCAAAAAGCACAGAGAAAAAGCCATTGATGTTTGTATATTTATCTTATATCCTGCCACCTTACCTAATTCTCTTACTTAGAAAAATAATTTACTGTAGTTTCTTGGGTTTTCTGGGTATAACATCTTCTGCATGTAAAGTGATTTCTCCGTTTTTTCACCCAGTATTTATACTGATCATTATTAGTTTTCTTATCTTCAGTATTAGCCTAAATCTCCAAAACCAGTTTTGAATAATAATGATGACAGTAAATATGCCACTTATTAAGCTATTTTGTCTCTTAGTTCTAGACCTATCCTTTGATGCTTCACTTCTGATGCCAGAACTGGAACTCTGCAAACCATGTTTTGCTTTGCAAGGTGGTCCCCTGTTAATCTCTGCTGATAGAGGTACTGCTGGGAGATCTCAGGCTGGAGAAGAAAGACTTGTTTCTTCCTATTTGTTTTCTGGGAGCTTTTTATTTGCTCCCCATTCTTATGGCTGTCTTCTCACCAATGCCTCTTCAACACGGTAGCAGATTTCCTTCCAATAGCAGCAGGAGAATCCCATAAATGGTTTTCCAATATGTGCAGAGGCCACCTCATTGCACTCCCCTGCCCTCATTCAGAGGTACCAGAGGTCAGAGTTTCATTTCCACAAGGGACTTTCTCCAAGCTTGTAAGTTTTCATAAATCCAACCTCTCTTCTTGGTCCCATTCAATCATAGGATGGTAGGTTCTCTCTGTAATTGCTACTTCTGATTCCAAGTTTTCTCTCTTTTTAAAACTACCTTATAAATAATTTGACACCTAGTTACTAATTCCTCCTATTAAGTTTTTTTCTGCAAAAATAACTGGTGTGATTTCTGCCTCCTGACAACCTCTGATTGATAAAGTAGTCAGGCATTTCTATTTATTTTCTGATTTTAATAATGATAACTGAAACCACTCACCTTTTAGCACGTGGTTGCTGGGTTTTGGTTAATTGCTGCTGAATTTTATCAAATGTGTCTATTATATATTGACATATTGACAAATACATTTTTCTTTAATTGTTAATGTAATAAGCTAGGTTTTTTTCCCAATGTTGAATCTTCTTTATATTTCTGGAATAAATAGCTAACACTTTTGTAGCACTTCCTACATAAGAACTTCCAATGTTTAGATTCACTTAACAAACCTACTTGACCATGGCTTATAATTACATTGCCAAATATGAATTGCCAAATGTTTATTTAGGACTTATATTCATGGCTGAAATTGAACAAAACTTAGAGTTGTATATAATATATGGTTATTACTTGTTTCCTACCACCTTATTGTCTCTATTAAACTGAAGATCTTTGAAAATCATGCCTTACTGATATTTTTCTCCTATTCAGTCAATATCACACAAGACCATAAGACTGATAAGTGCTACATGAATAAATACATTTAAAAGATCTTAAAGTAAGTCTTCTCTTTGGAAAATCAGCATTTATTCTGTAATAAATTTTAATTTTACATATTCTAAAGTATAAGAAATTAAAATATACAACAATAGATATATTTAATATTAATTCAACTAGATCTTTCAGGGCATATGTGTTCATATTAGAACACTGAAATTTTGTAAATTTTTGCTAATGCTCTCTCCTTAAACATGTTTTCATAGAGTTTTTAAATTTTCCAACACTTAATAGCAATAATTACTTTTGCATACTTTTGAGTTACTGCATTATGTTATATAGATTATATCAACATTATTTCTCTTTCCAGAAGATTAAAGACAAATTAGTAAAAGATATGCATCAAAGATTCTAAATGTATGAAACCATTTTAAACAAAATGCTTTTTGTTAAGGTCAAAATTGGATTTCCATGGTTTGGGGCTGCAGGGCTTCTCCTGCTTTGCTCCCACAGATTCAAAACTTGAACTAGACATCAAAGGTTATCGTGTTGCTCCTGTAAGGTACTAGCTAAAGGATTTGGCAACTATTTCTATGACTTAGCTTTGCTTGGATTTTTCCCATCAAAACAACCGTTAATATGTCTTTGTAATTAAGTTTTAGGACAAGATATGTAATTATTTATTTGTGTCTTTTTTAAATTGCATTTTAAGGATCTTCTGTGTGCACAGCAAAATACTGGTGGACAGATAAGTAAAAATGTATCCTCTATCACTAAAGATCTTGAAACATAAGAGAGATATCGTATACAGACTCAAATTTTATATAGAAATATTAGTGTAGGCCAAACTTTTTTTTCAATCTCAATAGCAATAGGAAGAAAAACCTATCAAAATTAGAGGAGCACATAGCAAAAGTGGGAGTCTGAGGGTTTTTTCCCTATTTGTTTTTGTTATTTTAATTCTAGGTTCTAATTTTATGTGGTTTGGGAGAGGATTGGGCATTTTGTAATAATAATCCTGAAGCCTCTTTTTCTCATGTTGTCATGCCATGTTTGGGTGTAGTAATATAAAAGATTATAATCAGAACTTTTTTTTTTACCACTATTTTTGTTTTTACCTTCTCTACTTTTCCAAAGCTTATAACTCTAATTTTCATTGTAAGGAATGATTAATATGTATCTTTTTACTAAAATACAGTGTTATAAAGTTTGGGCTGGATTTATTTAAGAAAAGACTATTTTATTTTATTATGTAGTCTGAAAATGACCTCAAATATCTAGTACCAGTTTAATTCCGTTTGTATACCTCAGCTTCCGTGGTGTGTGTGTGTGTGTGTATCATACTCCTGATGATGGCAAAAACCTACACAAAATTTTGAAAACCACAAAAATGGGGAACTATTTTGATGATATTCATCTAATCTTAAAACGAAATTAAAAAAAAAACAAAAACGAAATTATGTCAAAGAATTATAGTTTGATTATATTAAATACAGTCTATATTACTATCCTATATTTTTATCTCAGTTTTTACTTTCCTTCTAAATATGAGATCTTTCTATTCAAAGGTTTTCTGGAATTATGATTTAAAGACAAGGAAATAAGAAATACATATAGTTTATAGGGTGTTAAGTGACAGACATGGAAATCTACTTCAGGAAATTAAAATGGCAACTTGGAGGAATTAGTGTTTCTTTTAAACTAGGTTTATTAAGAAATATAAATTGTCTCATTCACATCAATTACATGATATTTAAAAATATTAGAAAGTTTGTAGTTTAAAATTGACTTATAGAAAAGGTTTGTTCAGTTTTTCACCAACAGTCTGGAATGCTAACCAGAGGATAAAATATAAAACACATTATCTATTTTTAATATAATGTTATCAGCCCCTTTATTGTATTGCTTACTTATTATACAGTTTTTTAAAAATATTTTTTGTTTGGTTGATTTTTTTGTTTTGGTCCTTTAAAAAATGTTGATGCCATTTTCACAGGGAGAAAAAAAAAAAAAAGCATAGACCAGAGGGAGAAAAAGGATGTTGAACAAATGTTAGTGGAAAATTACTTAGGACACTTTCTTGGTTTTAAAATTGAAGTTGACATCTTTGAGTTGTAAAGTTTTTTTGTTTTGTTTTGTTTTTTGTTTTGTGCTATTTAAATTGAAATCTCTAAGATTTTAGGAAAACAACTGAAGTCAGGAAATGATCCTGAATGTGTAAAGATAAAATATGGGGAAAAGGATGAAAAGAGAATAACGGAGAAATTTCAACAAATGTCTTTGTTCCACAGCAACATCTTTTCTGTTTTGCAAATGTCTTTGCAGGTGCGTTTCCTATCTTGCTTTTTTGGTTAAGAAAGAATGTTTATCGTTTTCTGAATTTACCAGCAACTGGTGTGTGCTGAGGGCTCATTTATTTCTTACAAAATGTCTCTAAACCACTCCTGTCCTCTTAAATTTAAAACAGCTGCTACCCACTGGCAGGATCTAAATCTTAACAGAGACAGAATTCCAGATTCTCTGTATGCCTGTATTACACTATTGTTAATAATAATCTCTGTCCATCAAGGTAACAAGAGCACAATGTGTGTCTATGCACATCATTTCTCTCTTAAGTATATAAAAAGCTAAGGCTTTTATTTTGTTAATAAAAACTCATGATTTAATTAAAAAAAGAAACCTCTGATTGTTGCTGCCATTTGAAGTCCTATAATTTAGTTTTGCTTGAAGCACCGTATCTTTCAATGTTGTTTCCTTTCTCTGCAGTTATTATTTTTTAATATTATCTATGAACTAGAGTGGCTTATTTCCTGAGAGAAAAGAGCAGAGGGGTCCAAGCTAAAGGTTAAAAGGCAAAGCAAATTTGGAAAAAGAAACATATTTTTAAATTTTTTATTTATAAATTTATAATTTTATTTTTGGAAGACATTTCATAATTTAGAATTTGTAATCCTCTCCCCATTTATTTGTAGAGACAGCTCCAACTTTTTCAATGAATGCTTCACTGCTGAAAATATGAATTTTGACATAATCATTAAATACCTGGATTTTCAAAGATACACAGCTTTTTTTTTCATTTTTTTACTTGTTTTTACATTATCTTACCGAAAAGAATAATTTTGTTTTTTCCTCCTAGATTTTTCCTGCAGAACTGTTCAATTTCTATAAAGGTAGGTTCATCTGTTTTGAAAAATGCTAAAGCTTATTTTCATTTATAAGATAAATCACTGAAAGAGACAGTGAAGAATTCAAAAGGTACTTCATGTTCTACCAGAGTGAAATCCAAATCATTCTTCTCCAAAGTGGATTCATGGTTTCCTGCAAGATAAGATCTCATCCTGTTAAAGACTTTATCTCTGAAGAAAAGAGAACAAAATTTCTCAAGGGAACTCTAGTATCATAATTCATAAAATCAAATATATCAATAAGCACAGCTTTTATTTTAAAATAGTCATCCAAGTCTCTGGAAACTGGAGTTTAATGCATTGATGTTACATTGTAATATGCTATAATAATATAAATACGTAAATCAGAACAAACAGTTGTTTAATTATTAAAAAGTTTTCATTCTCATGAATAAAATTAAAATGCCAGTAATCCTTAATTAATACATTTAGAATCCCTTCCTTAGTGATGAGAATTAACTTTGCAATTTAATTTGACACTTCACGGTGTGAAAAAGAAAGATAAAAAATAAGCCTCTTGGGGAAGGGAGGAAAATTTCCAGTCTCTAACCAGCCAATCCAATTTAATCAGCTCTTTCTCCACCCTTCTCTCTTTCTTTCTCTTCCCTCCTCCCACCCACTGAAAGCATTGGTGTTTCCACCTCAAGCCTTTCCCAGTCCCCCCCCCCTTTTTTTTAATAAACAGAACTAACTTTAAAGATCTGTGGTTTGAATTTCATTTCATCTTGAAGTGTTTGCCTGGATTTGTTTCCAGCCAGTATGGTAGTCCAGAATCTTAAAAAGATTGAAAAAATATATAGCCTCTATTAAAGATGAAACATGACCGTCTAGATATAAGACACATGAACCAAATATGGCAAAAATTTCCAAATATTTAATACCTTTTTACAGTGCCTCACTTAAAAAAATGTATTGAAAATCTATCCACGATGGCATGAGACCCTGGATTCAGTCCCTGCCTAGAGAAGTTCACAATTTAGGATGAGAGTCAGATAGGCAAACAAGTATGTTTCAATATTAGATAGCAAATTCTTACATAAAGAGTTTTATGGTGTTGTGAGGAAAAAATACGAAGGCTTCCCAGAGGAGGTGACATCTGATCCAAGGCAGAAAAGAAGGATAAGCAGAAGGTGGGAAATTTATCGTTGGCAGAGAGAAGTCCACATGCAAAGAAGTGAGCAATGGGGAATTGGGGGATATAAATATATAAAACTGTCTGAAGGACAGAGTCAATGGTGGCAGAGGAAGTTGAGGAGAGAAAGATAAATTGGAGCCAACCTATGAAAGCCTTTGTATGTCCTGGAGGCTAAGGACTTTAAGCAGAGAAATGACATAATCAGCTTTAAGATGCTAAGAGTTCAGGCTCTCTGAGAAATTGTCACACAAGGCCTGAGATTCACATGCAGCAATTTATACACGGAGTAATTTTGGGAACAGTACCTGTAAGAGAGTAAAAGGGAAGAGGCCCAGGAAAAGGGGAAATTGGGCCTTGATGCAGATGCATCAGAGGCTGCAACTGATCCCATGGAGCCACAGTGGCTATTCAGAGTTGTCCTACCTTGAAGCCAAGGCCTCCACTGAGAATCACTGAGCACAAACTGACCCCAGGGACGAGGGATAGCCTTGGGCAAGGCTGATTCCTGCAGATGAGAGCCATTCCTGGAGAGGGACACAGCTGTGAGCCATCACCAACCAACATGTCCAGAAGCTGGAACAAATGTCTCCATTCAGAGGAGGGATCTGAGCAATGTGTCATAGAATCCACTACAGAGAGAGACTTTATGGTTTTTTGCTGTTCTTGGTGATGGTGGTGGTGGTTTATTTTTTTAGCCTAAACCTGACCATAGTGAGAAGGATGGCCTTGAGTGAGGAAAGGTTAGTTAGGAAGAGTTCAGATTGAATTTTTTGGGGAAAAAAAAGATAATGTCAGAGATGATGCCAAAGGTACTATGGTAATTCAGTTGGGGAAAGATAGCTGTCACATAAATGGCACTGCAACCACCTGAAACAAAAGCAAAAATGAACTTTTGGGACTTGATCAAGATAAAAAGATAAAAACCTTCTGCACAGCAAAAGAAACAACCAACAGAACTAAAAGGCAGCCTATGGAATGGGAGAAGATATTTGTAAATGACATATCTGATAAAGGGTTAGTATCCAACATCTATAAAGAACTTATCAAACTCCCTCGGTCAGCAATCCAGTTAAGAAATGAGACAAGGCATGAATAGACACTTTTCCAAAGAAGACACCCAGATGGCTAACAGACACATGAAAAGATGCTCAACATCACTCATCATCAGGAAAATACAAATCAAAACCATGATGAGACACTATCTCACACCTATTGGAATGGCTAAAATTAAAAACACAAGAAACAACAGGTGTTGGTGAGGATGTGAAGAAAGGGGGAACCTCTGGAAATGTTGGGAATGCAAACTGGTGCAGCCACTCTGGAGAATAGTATGAAGAGTCCTCAAAAAGTTAAAAATACAACTACTCTATGATTCAGCAATTGTAGTACTAGGTATTTACCCAAAGGATACAAACACAGTGATTCAAAGGGATGCATGCACCCCAATGCTTATAGAAACATTATTTGCAATAACCAAACTGTAGACAGAGCCCAAATGTCCATCGACTGATGAATGGATAAAGAAGATGTGTGTGCTCTCTCTCTCTATATATATATATTCATATATATATATATATATATATATATATAAGAATGAAATCTTGCCATCTGCAATGATGTGGGTGGAGCTAGAGAGTATTATGTTAAGCGAAATAAGTCAGTCAGAGAAAGACAAATACCATATGACCTCACTCATATGTGGAATTTAAAGAACAAAACAAATGAACATATGGGGAAGGGGAAAAGAGAAAAAGGAGAGAGGGAACAAACTGTAAGAGACCTATAGAGAACAAACTGAGGGTTGATGGAGGGTGGTGGGTGGGGAATGGGCCCAATGGGTGATGCATATTGAGGAGCGCATTTGTGATGAGCACTTGGTGTTTTATGTAACTGATGCATCGCCGAATTCTACTCCAGAAACTAACACTGTGCTCTATGCTAACTAAAACTTAAATAATAATAAAAAAGAAACTGGTCTACTTTACATGACAAGAGTAATATATTTCCAATTTAAAAAGAAGTAATATATGCTTTAGAAGTAATATATGAAAGGAAAATTCAAAGCAACTTAGTGTAGAATGGATGTCTCTTTTCCTGCATGTTTTTGGTGTGTATATAAGTAAAAATGTGGTTAGGTGCCCATTCAATCGGATAGATATGGCAGGAATGAAAATTTTAAAGTGAAAAAATTATTTTTGCTTCTATAAGTAAGAAGATACTGATAGCAAGGAAAATCTCTAGTTAGGAAGGGCGCCTGGGTGGCTTGGTGGGTTAGGCCTCTGCCTTTGGCTCAGGTTATGATCTCAGGGTCCTGGGATCGAGCCCCACGTTGGACTCTCCGCTTGGCGGGGAGCTTGCTTCCCTTCCTCTCACTCTGCCTGCCTCTCTGCCTATGTGTGATCTCTGTCTGTCAAATAAATAAATCTTTAAAAAAAAAAAAGGAATATACTTGACATTTTTGTCAACTGTAAGACTCAGAAACCACAAATATTTTTCTGAGTTTCGCCATCTTTACCTGGGGTTCTTCAGGTATCATCCTAAATTTCTACTGACATCACCTCTCTGTTTTGTATTCACTCTAAAGGGTGGCTTTGTAGTTATAATCAGATAATAATTAGAGCACGAGAACAATGTAAGACAATAAAGTATTGTTTAAATATAAGGCATTTTCCTGCACATATATGAGCTTTTGTCACATCTACAATTTTGGTCCATGAGATTTGAGTCATAAGAACCATCATATGTCTTTAATTCTTCTAAATTAAATCCAATCTGATTTAGCTTCCATACTAGAGAGGTTGAAAATGCTTGCTATCTCTCTCTCTCTGTCTTCCTGGCTCCTATTCCTTCTCTCAGGGTTGTACACAAACCCAGAAACGATGGGGAAGAGCCTCAGATCTTCAGTGCCTGGTGGCTGCCACTTCTGGTCATCCTGGCCCAGGGGTTTCTGTCATCCATTCACAGTTATGAAGCCTCATGCCTCTGCATCATGCTTGGCCTCAGGACCCTCTATATAGAATCCCAGACTGAGGTCTAGCTTCCCTGGCACACATACTCCTAAGTGAGCCCCTGACAGAACCTACAACTGGTGTGAATCCCCTCTCAACAACCCCATTCTCAGCCCCCAACTATCTGTCTTCTTCCACCTTTGCAGATGTTTTCCAAGTATGGATCCTGGACCAGTGGCACCTGAGGACTGTTTTTCATTTTATAGTTTGTCAGGCAACTCTAATGTGTAACCAGGGTTTAGAATCATTGTTATAGATTTAAGAACGATGATGATGACAGAGATGTTGAGAATATTCATAATATAAATACATTTTAAGTATTTAAACGGTTATAGTCCAGTACAAATAGGTTTTAAGGGAATTTAGAAGAGAAATCGATTGATCAGTCTCTTCATTTGCTGAGAAAAGCTTCTTTGAAAAAGTGGGATTTGAGGAGTACTAGCTGCAGAATATTCTGGAGCTTCTCCTTCCTGCATGCTGAGGGATTACTGGAGCTAGGCTGCCATCTTGGACTGTGAGATGACTGGGAATGTAGGTCATGCATGACTGAACAACAAGATAGAAAGAACCTGAGTTGCTGACATTTGACGTGGGCAAACTGGCCCTTGGACCACATATATCCAGACATTTTTTACACATGAAAGAAATAAGCCAATCCCATTTAAGCCTGTTATCTTGGGGTTTTTCTGTTATTTGCAACCAAGGTCAACAGTTGTACTTACTACATGTCTAAACAAGAGAATCTCACCAAAATAACAAACTGATGAATTACTCATATTCTATATAACCTCAGAGCTTAAAGTATAATGTAAAAGTGACTGTGACTACCGTTTGCGGTATAGAACAAAACACAAACCTGATAATTAATAGATATGCACTTCCCTTCTCCCATGTGTCACAAGAGAACTGTGAGGCCTGGGAAAGAAAGTTGCATGCTGGGTAAGTGTGTATTCTGTGAGTCAATCAATACAACAGTCACACATGCCAGGCCATACTGTGAACCCGACTGTGTATTTTGCATTTCAATTTCTCTTAAATATTTTTCTCTTTTGTTTACACACCAAAAAGCAATACAGTATTGGAAAATCCCTAATGCACAAGATTATTACTTCTCTAGAAGAAAGATATAAAAATTGTGAAAACTCTATTTATAAAGGAAAAATGTGACTATTGACTATCATTAATTCGCTTACAGCATTACAGAATTTCTGGGCAAAGCTGTTCATTTTTAGGTTTTATGATCCTTCTTAAGCTAGAGACTTAAATGATTAAGCCCTTTACTTTCAAGATCCGTCATAAATTCAAGTGCCTTTAGGGGCCAAGTGGGTAGGTTAAATAGTCCCCACGTGGGGTTATGGGAAAATGGGGAACATCTGTGCCTCTGAACCAGGCAGCTTCACTCCAGTGATGAATGCCCTGGGTGAATGGGCGGCCAACATCATTGGAGCTTCTGACTTTTTGGAAGAAGTCAAATGCTTGCTTTTAAAATGTGTTATCTCCTGATAGTCAAGTTAAAAACGTAAAAACATAAATCAAAGAATTTGGTGAGCTGAATATCATCTCCAGTTTAAAGTCTAAACACAACTGGATCTGCGTTTGCCAAATCAGATTTTAAAATATTGTTTTGATTTGGCCTTAGTATAACTGCTTTAATTGGTTAAAAATTGTGTAAGCCCAACATAAAGGGTATGTAATAAATGGCAATTTGTCAAGTGGAGAAGAGACGTGCTGAATTAATTGCCCAGGGGACTGTCACATACCTTTAATGCCAGATAGAACTTAACTAGGACAAAACTCAGAGGAAGTTGTGACTTCATTTTCCTAGGCTAGTGAGGTCTTAGGGATAGCCACAAATTTTGGTGATAACAGTCTATGACTTTTGTCTCCTAGACTGCACCTACCTGTCACACTGTCAGGGAGATGACATTCCTTCTTCAACTGATTGCGAGAAGTCTGTCAAATGTTTTTTATGTGCCAGGAGCTACATTAGGTGCTAAGGACGCAAAGTTGAATAAATCCCTATCGTCTTCAAAGAATTCACAGCTTCGTGGGGGAGAAAGAAGCACATACAAATGTAATACAACACACTTTTTGTTACTAAACTGAAGATGCCGGCAACTATAAGATGCACCATTAGTTTTTGTACCTGTAAGAAAAAATTAATAGTTGTCAAGATTAAAGGTTTCATTGGAGAGTACTCCGCTTTAGATCCAAGCAAGCGCTCAGTTAATGTTGGCAGTTATTAGCAGAGGTAATTAATGACAGAACTTGAACTTGAAGAAAGAGTAGATCTTTTCCAAGAGATAAGGGAGAAAATAGAGTCCAGGGAGGAAGAACAGAATACACAAAGATGCAGAGGCCTGTTTCTGGAACATTCTGCCTGCTGGTTGTGCCATAGTAGGTGAGGTTTTTTCCTTGAGTAATTGTAAATCTTTTTGACACCCTCTTCTTTCTCCTGCATCTTCCTCCCCTACCTTTCAATCCCAACACACACAAACACACACACACACACACACACACACACACACATACACACACAGGCAGCTTGATTTTTTCAACTTTATACTCAAAAGCATGCACCTGGCCCTGTACTCAATCATGAACTTGGCTCCTGAGAGCAATGACACTAGTTACTTGTCTTCCATTTCCCTCCTCACTCCCCCATTCCACCCTCTTGTTGTTGGGGGAAGCCTTTGTCCAACATCTTTTGTTTAAGAGGATTAATTGCCAGCTCCCAGTGCCTGTCAGTTTCTTTCAGGGAACTTCATGCAAATAAGGCTCCAGGTAGCCTGCCCTGATTTCCCAGAGTTCCCCCAGGGTAACTCTCTATTAGGACATTCACTACAAATAACATTTATTGAGCCCATTAAAGGCTCAGAAAGTTACTAGACTTGCACAAAACTACCCATTTAACAACAGAGCTGACCCTGATCAGTGTTTTGCTATGATATGCTTGCATCGTCATTCTGAATGTTTTTTCTCCTTAAGAATTTTTCTTCTCAGTACTATTTCTATTAACACAATGCCTCCTTCTAAAAAAACAACTAGCATCTTGAATAAGAAATCTAGCCAGTCTTTAAATTTGAGTTCATCTGTCCATTCACTCCTCCCTCCACACACAGTTCTTGAGTCTCAACTTATGGTATGTATGTTCAGCTTCAAGCAGAGGATTTGAGGTTGAACAAGACCAACATTGTTCCTACCCTCACAGAGCTTACAGTCTATCAGAGAAGGAAATGAAAATAATTTTCATACTTTGCAAACTCTGTGCCAGCAGACCTGTGAAAGATTATGTGGTTCTTAATCACACATACTTCTATAGCTCTCCAATCTTTGTCTCAGGTCTTCCTTCCACCAAGCTCCTTATCTCTGCCCCTTTTTCAGAACGATCTCTCTTTAATTCTGTGTAACTCTTGGCTTCTCGATGCTTACTATACTGTCAAGTTATTAGTATACTTTTGTGCTTGTGCTGGAGTCAGGAGCCTTTCTGGATGTAAGAATGACCTCATCATTTGTCTTGATTGCCTGGAAAGAGACCTCTCAGACCAGATCTTGGAGCTGAGACTGATGCAAGGGGGTTACAGAGTTGGATTTGGTTTCTCTTGGTCTTGATTCTGAAGGAAGAAATATGCATAGAAGTCAGGCAAGGGGTGGTTGTAATAGTGTTTTTCACACTTTTTTCATTGAGACCCATAGGAAGAACTACATCAGCATAGCAACAAATGTGTGTGTGTTCTGAAACAACGGTTTCCCCTAATTTATGCTTTTGGAAAAATTACCCTTATCAAATGTGATACAGTCTGATATTTTATATTTTGGATTCTGATGAGTGTTTCTCAGGGTGGTAATCTATTAATGGTCACAAAATCAACTCAGTGGGTTATGATGAGCACCTTAAACAATGATATAGGAGTATCCATGCAAAGACAGGCTGCGGAATAGTGAAGAAGATACCCATGGTATCAGTCTTTGGGAGCTAGAATTTATATATCTTGGACCTTCTGAGTCTGTTTCTTACATTGTTACATGAAACTTCATATAGATCAGTGGTTATGGCTGTGGATTCTGGAGTATGGATTTAAATCTTGACTTTGCTACTTAGAGGCTGCAGGATGTGACATACTTAGCATTGGGAACCATGCTTGTCTTGTGTATCAAATGGAGATAATGGCTCCATTTATCTCATCCAGTTGCAAGGATTAATGAGATAATGCAGGGTTGGGTACGTATAAAACTCAGTAAATACTAGCCATTGTATTTCTATCTTTTATTTTTCTCTAGTAGTACAGTTAAGGTTTTCTCAGTTTGCAGTGTAGGACCAAGGGAAGAGTTCTGAAGTAGAGTGCTCTGGGGGCTAACTTGCTCAGGCGCAGCAGATTTTAAAGTGAAAGAACCACCAGTGGAGACTGAAACCCCAAGGGCCAGAGTGGAAGCCCTTAGTCCCTCTGGTGCTAACCACTGAATGTCTGGGGTTTTATTTTCTTAAAGTAAGAAGTTCTTCTTAGAGTTCCTCTCTCTAATATCAACACACTTTTGACCCTAGCTCCTGGCTACCCCCCCCCCCCCCCCGGCTACTTATTTAGATCAGATTCCAGTTTGTCACAGGAACTTGACAGAATCTGAATGTGTATATTCCCACAAATTTGACATTCGCTGAAGTTCCTCTTTGTTTGGGTACCCTTTCTGCTTGTCATTCTTTTCTTGACCACAGTACTTCTTTCCTGCATCTAGCAATATAGGAAGTGGGAAGTGTTTGTTTTTGTTTTAAATCTTGGGGTAGCAAGGGAAAAAACATATTAAATAACAAGACACTTGTCTTCTTTCCCCCCACCCAGCTTATTGAAGATATTTGTCTTCTTTCTTGTGTTCCTGTCTCCAGCACAAGCTCAAAAGTATACTAATAATTTACCAGTATAGTAAACATCTAGAAGCCAAACCATCTTAGAGAAGCAAATATACTCTGTGTTAAAAACGTTTAATGAACTTGATGTATACTTCTTAAAAACGTGAGATGACATTTACTTGTGAAACACTCCCATATATCTAGAATCTCAAGAGAATTACGACTTTTGGCATTATACACATAAAACATTTTATAGGTATGTTAACAAATGTATAATTTAAAGTTTTCTAAAAGTTGTTGTTTTAAAAAGAAAAATATATCATTTTTTAAAAATATGTAGCACTTTTAAAATGTGCTAATTTTTCTATAACTCTGCTCCACAGAAAAACACTTTACTCTTAAATTATTTACACATTTCTTACATCATTTGATAATAAAGATCTTGTATAATAGTATATTAACATAAATATATGAATATTACCCAAATCAGAAACTTTTCAAAACTTTAGATTTTTCCTGAATAATACACATACTTATTTTTAATCCGCTTAGATGTCAAGAGTTAAAGACTAATATTCTCCTGTAATCACTCGTTCCTATGAAAATACTACAATATTTTCAATGAGAGTGTAAACAAACCATTGTTTCAAGTTTTATTTATACTGAGCTGCCTGGCAAAATCCCATGCCTGATCTAACAATTTGTCGTGATTCCAAATGCGTTTTTAAAAGAGATTATTGCCACCTTCAACATTTCCTCCTTAGGGTCTATTTCCAAGGCCTGTTTTTCCTATTATTTTCCCCCCAAGACTGATTTGCGTGAACCACTTTTAACCAAAACGTTTATTTTTTTCCCTGCTTCTGTGAGTAATGTAGGAATCCTATAAGCCAGAAATAATCTCTTACTATATCGGCGTTAGTTCTTCGAGCCTTCATTTTCCCTTCTGCTGAGCTATCTTTTAACACCAGAATTCGTCTTCGGTAAGAGCATAAAGAAGAGCAGAGACCCAGGGCACAGGAAGGCATCATCACGTGAGTGGGAGGTGGTGGAAAGTTCACACTGGCCAAAAAGTGTACGTATTTGTTTACACAGACCACCGTTTGTTAAATTTAATAGAGGTGAATGGTAGCCTCTAAGCAGCTTCACTGAGCCCAAACGGAAAATCCAGTAGGAAGGACACACTAAAATTTCCTAGCGGGCGCCGGGACGGGGCGGGGCAGGGAGCGCCTGCTGGAGCTCCGAGCGGGAGCCGGAAGGGCGGACTCGAGGGGAGGGGTCTAGCCGGCGTGGGCGGGGCGGAGCCGAGGCAGGTCCGGTGGGGCGGAACCGGGGGCGGAGCCAGGGGCGGGGCCGGATGGGAGCGAGGACCCGTGGTAGAGCTGACTCCTCCCGTCCGAGGGCTTGCAGGCACCTGGTGGGGAGCAAATGGTTGTTTCCACACGTGGAGAACTTTTAATGAACACGTGAGGGAAAGGAGGCAATGTCTGCGGAAAATCTACCTCACAACCCTGGCGTCCGACTCCAGCTCCCTGGGCGACAGCTTGTTTGCTGCGCTCCCGAGGGTGGGGGAGATGGTGGGGAAGGGGTGTATGCCTACGCCCCCTTACATTGGCGCCCCCGCCACAGGCTTTCGGCGAAAGTCTCTCAAGCAGTCCCCGCCCTAGAAGGCGGCCACGCAGCCCGTGTGCGCCTGCGCCTAGCGCCACAAGGTGGGGGGCGGGGCCGCTGAGGAAAGGGGCGTCTCTCCCGTCGTCGCGCACGGGGCGGAGCCGTGGGGGTGGTGCGGCCCGGCGCCCAGCGGCCTGACCTCCCTGAACGCCGGGTCCCGTGACGTCACCTCGCCGTGACGCGCACGCTGTAGGAAAACTGTAAGTTTCTGAGGATTCCTGCAGCTCTCTGGGCCTGCGGGTCTTGCCCTGCTGCTCGCATTCCCGGTGTCGGTGGTGGCTGCGGGCGTTTGATTCTTGGGCGATCGGGGAGCCGCCGAACGTGGTGAAGGGACAGGTGCCCGCCCAGAGTGGGAGCGCGCCCTCTGGGGCGGGCGGGACCGGGAGTGCGAGGAAGCGAGGCCGAGCCCCGCGGGGGCAGGCCCGCACTTCTCCCCTGGGGCAGAGAGGGCTCTAGGGGCTGGCGAGCGAGGACAGGGAAGGAACGGGGAAAGTCCAAAGGGGAGCGACCCCCTTTTTTCCTCTTCCTTGATGAAGGGGCTTAGTTTCCCCCTCAGCCCTGGAGTTTGACGTGAAGTCTGGAATGGAGGGTTTCTTCAGACACTCCACATCTAGGCTTTCTTTGGGATCCTGCAAGTGACCAGATCGCTGAGGACAAGCTGTAAAGATAACCACCTGCTGCCTCAGTTTCCTTTTTGTGTAAAATGGAGGTGACGCAGCCTCTGGCCTAGTTGTCATTCTCACAGAACCGGGAACATTGTGAGAGCATATGAGGTAACACAAGCATGTAAACTTGCTAAGTGAAAGCTCAGAAAGATAATCGTTATTCTGAGAATGTGCTGGCCAATGGCCATTTAACCAAGGTCTTGTAGGTAGGGATCTTTATCACAGTTTGCCCCCTCAACCCCCTCGCACCCACCCCCCCATCTGATCATGGACAACACTTGAGTCTGATGGGCAACCTGAACTGTTGTCACTGAACTCTGTGGAACAGGGATCAAGAAGTGACTGGTGCCCTTATCCCAGTGTTCTTGACAAGTATGAAGTCTCCTTGGCTGGGTTTTTCAGAGAAAGGTTTTATCATGTTGGAACTAGTACATTATACTCAACATGGATACACTTAGTTTTAGGGGTTGTTTCTGTGTGGACTTGGAATATCCCATTGTCCTATCTGACTTTGAATGTTTTGGCTTGCTAAGGGTTAGTACATTATTGAGGAGTGAGTACTCTAATACTTTTCAAATTTAGAGGTAAGTATTTGTTAGGAAGTTTGAAGGGAAGACTGTTGTACACATCTCAGAGAGTATTTATTCCAGGGATTGAGGTCACATTTCTGTAAAGTCAGTTTATCCTTCTTTGAGAAGCCTTAGAATTAGAAAGCAGGGGTGCTAATTTTGGTTCTACCAGCTAATAGTTTTGTGTCCAAAGACAAGTCACCCAAATTTGGGATTTCCTTTTTTGGTCTAAATTGGGAGATGATGGTGTATTTGCTGTTGCTTTTTCAAGGATCAAAGGAGATCACAAGTTTAAGAACAAAAGACTAAGTATGGTCTTGTTATTAAGAAATTCCCATAGGTCTCCTAGCCTGGATAAGAGGTATGTTTATTCAGAAGTCAGGTTCTGAGTCAGAACCAGAAATAGAGCAGCAAACAAGATAGTCCCTAACCTGATGGAGCTCCTTTTCCAGTGACTAGGCTACAAAGATTAAGTACATAATATTATTTCAGAGAGTGACTAAGTACAGTGAGGTAAAGGAAGATAAGGGAATGACAGTGGGGAAAAAAGGTAGGTTGTTTTAGATATGGTCTAAGGGAAGGCCTTTCAAAAAAGGTGACAGTTGAATCATCTGAAGTGAGAGGAAGAGCCTGAGGTAAGAACATTTCAGGCAAGGATCATTAGAGCAGTCAGCGCTTACGTGGAGCTTACTAATACGTGAGGCAGTCTTCTAAACACTAAATTTTTATACCGACCTTATGCTGTAAGTACTAATACCTCCATTTTTATAGAAGAAGAAACTGACACACAGGAAGCATTGCTCAAGATTGTACAGCTAAAATGTGATAGAGACAGTATACAAATTTGGGCAATCTGGCTTCAGAGTCTCTGCCCCAGATGACAGTCCTGTAGAACAGGAGCAACAAAGAAGCAATGGTCTGAGGGGGAAGCTAGCCTGAGGTGGCCAAGGCAAAGCAAGGTGTTTAGATTACTGCAAGGGAGAGGGAAAGTGGTGGCAGATGATGTTGGAGAACCAGGCCAGATTATGGGGGCTATGGTGAAGTAAAGGTGTGATTCTAGGTGTGATAGAAAACCACTGGAAGTTTTATATCAAGGAAATAGCATTTGATTTTACTTTTATTGGTTGCAGAATTAACTTGAAGGTCATGGAGTGGGGGAGGGTACCAAAAATGGGGGTAGGAAGTGTGGCTCTATTTTGGAGGAGAGCTGCTGCTGTCTTGGCCTTGGAGAAGTAGTTGCAGAGATGATAGTAAATGGTCAAATTCATGACAAAATTTGAGGGTAGAGCTACTGTTGTGGATTTACTAAACTGGAGAGTGAGGAAAAGGAAAAGTCATGACTTCCTAGGTTTTAGGCTGGAACAACTGGGAGAACAGTAGTGCTATTGACTGAGCAGGTGGAAAGGGATTTGGTGAGAAAATCATGAATTCTGTTTTGGACGAGTTTTAGATGCCTCGTAGGACATAGTAATACTAGAGCTAGTAGTAATAATAAGCACTTTGTAGGCATAAACTGTACTGGGCAGGGTTTTAAGCATTCTTAGGTGTATTAATTAATTTAATCCTTACAACGGTTGCATGTGCTAGGGCCCATTATAATTCCCATTTTGCAAATGAGAACACAGAGGCACAGAGAGGTTGAAAGTGACCCAGCTTGCGAGTGACGGAACCAGGATTCAAAACCCAGCAGTCTGGCTTTAGAGTCCCCACAATCAATGTCTGTAACAACCTGTAAGTCAACTTGTTGAGTAGGCAGTTGGATATATGAATATGGAACTCAGGGGAATGGTCAGAGCTGGAGAGAAAGCCTGGTTTTATTCCTTACCTAAACCTTGGTTAGCAGTGGAGAAAAAGAACATGGGCAGTTGGGCTGTGCTGACTGGACTTTAATTCAGTTCACATAGCCAATATCCAATATCCCCCTTCCATGAAGTTCTGTGAAGGTGAGGTCTGTAATCTTTTTTACTTCTCTGTCTCTAGTTCTTAATCCAGTGCCTGCCATGTAGTAGCTGTTAGGGATGACTTTATATGTGGGACATTTGGTTAAGTTTTGGGAGTTCAGGGATGAATAATACATAGCACTCTCCTTGGAGGAGCAGTCTGAGGAAAAACCAGTGGGAATAAAACCAGAGTAGACCAAATGCGTAAAAGCATGCTGATCATTTCATTCTGACCTTTGCAGCCCCCTCCACCCTATATACTGGAGGGATGGGGCATGAAGGGGTCAAAGGAGCAAAGAATGCCTAGCCAATTGCACAGTGAATTTGAGGCTCCCCAAGAGTCCTCTTCAACAAAAGAATTACTCATAATCTTGCATATTTTACTGTATTTGCATTAGTTTTATTTGGCAACGATATAATTTTTACCAAATGAAATAAATTCTGATATTTTAGTATCATTGTGGAGTGATGAGATTTTCCAGTTCTATTACCTCAGTGTTGACAGGATTTACTAGTGAAATAAGGGAGTTGGCTTGAAATGTTGCCACTTGCATAATACAGAGTGATGGAGGGGCTGTGTGAGGTATTTAGGCAGGTTTCCACTGGTTTAAATGTATCACGCCAAAGTTCCATATGTTGGAGTAAGCTTCAGTTTCTCTGCTGCTCATCTCTCTAACACTGAGCTATTTTTTTTGTCATAGAAAGGGGATCTGGTGGTATATGTCATAGGTGGAGTTATAGATGACCTCTCCCATCTGGAACATTGTAGAACATGGAAACTAGAACAATATGCACAAAAATTTGTGTTTTACTTCTGTACATCTCTTTAAGAGTATACTCTAATGTCAATACATTTTTCATAATTTTATTACTTCCTAACGTATTTCAAATTTGAACCATTAAAACATTTTATAGAATGACACCATTGTAGATTTTGTGATTAATTTCAGAGTTTTTTTCTTACAATATATAAAATATCTTGTTTAGCTTTTTTAGCTGTCAGTGGGATAGCTGATATGAATAACCAAATCCACCATCACTCTAAATTGGAACCTTCCACAAATAGAAATGCAGAAATGTGCCATTTCATTTTGCAGTTCACAGAACCTTAAGTCCCCTACCATGGCTTCCCTAAGTTTACTAGGGTTGAAATGGATTAGTATTTCTTTATCTACAGTTGCAGCTAGCTTTCCCAGGAATATCAGATATTCATATATAGTATAAAGTATCTTGAAGGGGCTCCTGATTGCTCAGGCTTTGTCATTTTTTAAGTTCAGGCTTAGTGAGGGCATTGTTTGATCATTGTTTAATTGTGCTAGAACGCTCCCAGCAGGGCGGGCATAATGGTTAAGTCTTCCTGTTTGAAGACAGGAACCCATCTTTCTAACACTGACCGTTCTAGATAACTTGTAAAATCCAAATTCTTTTAAAAATCTATATTTACATGAACAAATTTAGAAACTACTGGTTAAGAATACAAATGCAAGTGTCTGGAAATTGTTTCTTTTAGAAAATTATTTATCTCGTCCACTGATAACATGTAGTGGACACTAAATATTTTTTAATTTTTGTAGTTTTTTTTTTCATCTTGTAGTTTCTATTAGTCTATTCTGTTATTACCTTCAACTCATATATGTATGTGTGTATATATATATGTGTATATAGTGTGTATGTATATATACACATTATATGTATATATACATATATACACATTATATGTATATATACATATATACACACACACAGTGCACTTGCAGTAAGAGCTAAATATACTAGTTTGTGTGCTTTTCTTTAGCATTGTAAATGTTTAAATATATTTAAATAATGTAAACACTTAAGTGTCACTTAAATTTGATTCATTTGATACATGGTTACTTAGAAATTAAGATCTTGAAGCTTGATTTTTTTCCCCACATAAATGATGACTATTAATTAGTAAGACTGGGTGGAGACTAAGCTTTAGTGACAGATTAACCAAATTATTATCCCAAAAGAACATGCAAGAAGAAAATTCTTAGAGAGGTTTAAGCAAAAACTACATGGTGATGGAAGGGATATGTTAATCATAACTCCCTACCATAGCTATAATTCTTAAATATTACTATCCTACAGACAGCATTCTTTTCTTTGGTCCCAGCAAAGGTGCTAGCTTGAAGCTGCATTCTACATAAATGTGATATAAATACTGGAATATATGGAACTATGGATTTACCTCAGTGGTTCTCCACTGGGGATGATTTTGTTCCTTCCCCCAAGTCACTCTGGAGATATTTGGCAAATGTCTAGAGACAGTTTTGGTTATTACAACTATGTGTGAGGGCATTGTACCTGTCATGTAGTCGGTGGAGGCCAGGGATATTCTTAAATATCCTGTAATGCACAAGACAGCCCAACAAAAAAAATTATCCAGTTCAAAATGTCAGTACTGCTGATACTGAGAAACCCTGCAATATGTAACTTTTTTCTTTCTTCCTTACTATTTTTTCGTGTTTTTTTTTTTTAATGTTTTAGAGGTTGAGGCAGTAGTTGTAAGTGGCAAATACCTGACTTGAACAAAAGATTGTGTTCAGCTGCTTTTAGTTTGTTGAAGAGCTGAGCCAATTTAGTTCATTTATTGCAAGGAAAATAGTTTTTGTACCTAATAGCCTTGAATTTTTTTGGTTGCCAATATGTCTAGTGTTTTTGGTTTGGTATTTAGCTATGAATATTTTTTCTTAATAAAATTAATTTAATTTGGGTATTATACAATTCTGGGTTGTAACAGGTTTGCTAGTATAAATCTCGTTCATATATTGAATTAACTATCTCACAGTTACATGGTTGTTTATATATTTCAGAAATACTTTCACATTAATTTTTATATGTGATTTTCATGAACACCCCATGGAATGTGTAGGACATGCATTATCCTCACTACTTGCCAGATGGGGAAACAGACTTAGATCAAAATGACTTGCTATATATATTATAGCAAGTTAGGGACAAAAGCAAATCTAGGACTCTGTGAGGTTTTGATGCTTAGTACATTTTTAAAGTTATTAGTTGTCTCATTTGATCTTCCTGTCTTATGAAAACTAGGAATTTACTTAAGATCACCTAACTCATAATGAAGTTTTGACTATTTTTACTGACCTGTGCTGCCTCTAATAAAGAAATTTGACAGTTTCTGGATAAATTCACCAAATCCATTCTTAACCTAACTAAGTAGGTCTCTTGACACTGTAAGGGAGGAAAAAGTCTCCATCATCTTTGGGTCTCAGTCTCGGCCCAAGTAGTAAACTGATACTAGACAGATTAGCAGTAGAAAAACATACAAACTTTATTAAACTTATACAGGGGAACCTTCATCAAGACCCAAAGAAGTAACCAGAACAGGAAGCTTTTACACATTTTAGGCAAAGAAACAATAAATTTGTGAAGAACTGACAGGATCCAGAAGAGTCTGGGCTAGGGGTAGTAAATGGTGAAGAAGTAAGGAGGGAGATAAGGATTAGTTTAATAAGATTTCTTTGTACAGGTTTCTCTGCTCCCAGTTCCCTATCTCTGGTGGTAAGAATGTCTGCCTTCCTCCTGGTACAAGGGAGGATACCTTTCACAGGGTAGTTTATCTTTTACTTTCAAGACAAAAAAAAAAAGGAGAGTCAGAGTGTCCTTGCACCTGCTGTTTCTTAAGTACCTTTGATTCAAAATAATCAAAAGGTCAAAGTGGCATATTTGGGGGTGACTACAACACCTAGTCAGATGTTCATATTGTCACTTGAATAAGTTGGTAATTCAGTGTTTGTACTGTGCTTGGAGTTGAGTGAGATCTTTACTGAGTTTTGATAAAGCATAAGGTAGTGCTGCTTGCTATGTAGAATTTATTTTTTGAGCACACTCAGGTCCAAAAGCAGTGTGAAGAGATGGCTCTCAGCTGTATTTGAGTGTACTTGGGTGAAGTAACCTACTTGGCATGATTCACTTTGCTATTCTGATAGAGGGATTTAGATTTAGAATAGGATTTCCATTCATTCTAATCTTTAAATTAGAAACCATATTATTCTCTTTAGCCCTTGCCATCTTTTAGTCACATTTGAGGCTCTCTTACTTTCCAGAAGAATATCTACTCAAATATTTGATGAGTTATTATTTTGTTTGAAGATTATTTGATGATATTCAGTTTTTGGTGTGAGTTTCAGTGATTGGAAGAAAAATTTTAATACCCAGAAGTGAAATTGCTGGGGCATATGGGAGTTTTAGTTTTCTTTTTTGGGGGGATCTCCACACTGTTTTCCACAGTGGCTGCATCAGTTTACATTCCCAGCAACGGTGCACAAGGGTTCCCCTTTCTTTTCTCCATAGTCTTGCCAACATTTGTTACCTCTTGTGTGTTTGATGATAGCCATTCTAACTGGTATGAGGTGATATCTCATGGTTTTGCTCTGCATTTCTCTAATGACGAGTGATATTGAGCACCTTTTCATGTTCCTGTTGGCCATCTGTATGTCTTCTGGAAAAATGTTTATTCTGATCCTCTGCCCATTTTTAAAATCAGCCTGTTTATTTTAATGAATTATAGTTGATACACAGTGTTAAATTAGTTCAGGTATACAAAGATAGTGATTCCTCAGCTCTGTATATTGTGCTGTGCTCACAGCAAGTGTCACCATATAAAGCTATTATAATATCTTGACAATATTCCTCATGCTTTCTCTTTTATCCCTGAGATTTACTCATCCCATAACTGGAAGCTTGTACCTTCCATTCCCCTTCACCCATTTTTTACCTATCCCCGCACCTCCTCCCTTGTGGCAAATAACAGTTCTGTATTTTTAGGTCTGTAATTGGAAATTTTAATGTTTTCTGTAGAATAGAATAGAATAGAATAGAATAGGCTGGATGTGAACAATTGATAGTATGAAACTGTGGGTCTGGGATTAAGAAGGGAAGGAAAAAGACCTTTGTTAGTGCATTTGTATATTGGGCCATGAAGGATTATAATTATATTTAAAAAGTGAAGATTTTCAACTTTCCATACAACTAGCTTAGCATAAAAATATTTTTCTTACTTCCATGAAGAAAAATGCTATATCCAGGTTAACATAATATTTATAGCATTATTGAGGGGAGAGACCACCATTAAGTGTAACTGAAACAGAGCTGGATTTCCTACTTGCTAAGGAAGGGAGAGCTATGCTTGCAGAGCAGAATCCTCGAAACAGGCAGAGATGTACTTAGATAGGGTTTTGAAGAAGCATGGAGTTTTAAGATTGGCTTACTTTCAGTGAGACAATTTAGGGATTGGCCAACTTTAAACTTGTACTTTAGGAACTGGCTGGCATTGAGAAGCAAGGTCACAGAAGCAAGGCAGTTACTGATCAGCTGACTTTCTCAGCTGAGGGCTTAAGTGGAAATGTTTACTAGAGTTTAAGGATTGATAGATTGGGACATATTTAAAACTGGTTCTGTGGTTACTTGTTCCCAGCTTGGAATAGAGCCAAAGAATAATCTTTTCCTTTCTTGAAACTGGAGAATAGGTACTTTTATTTTCCATTGAAATTTATGTCAAACATTTATATTAGCAGTTGAGCTAATATACACTTCTGATTTTGCTTTTCTTCTGAAACTTTTAAAAAAAAGAAATGAGTGCTGTGAATATCATTTGTTTTCTATCTACCAGTCACAGGATTATATGTTATTTGGAACCCAGGCTGCTTCAAGGATTATTTTTATATATAGTTAAAAAGGTAATATGTTATTTATGGAAATACTTTAATGTTTTAAACACTTTGGTGAAAGCTGTTACTTTTATGTCTATTTTTCTCTCTTGTGGGAGTGTGTTGTATCATATGTCTGCCAAAAGCAGTCTTGATGAATGTTGAATTATAGATTGAAAAGTTTATTGTTTTTGCTGTTGTTAGAGATACATCTAGAAGTGATGACTTTTTGAAAGTTAATTAAGGATTATTCTTATCAGCATTTTAGAAGGTTAATGATTATAGTGTATGTCTTTTGTATAAGGTAGGCTGAATTATTTTAGTATCTTTGAATTATTTTACCACAATTATAGTACCATTTTTATAAAGTATTTTGTTTTAATTCTTATTTTACAATATTTTTATTTAGAATGAAATAAAGAGGTTTTTACGACGGTTTACTGGAACTCTGACAAAAAGTAGATATTTTTCTAAAGTGATCTCTCACATGATATTTTAGTTTTAAAAATGTTTTCCTTTGAGATGCTAAGATAAACTCAGAGGGCATTCTTTATATTAGAAGTTAGAGAAGGCAAAATTAGTTTTTGGTATATTTTCTTTGTTGTATTGAAGTCTTATTAAAAATACCCGTGTACTCTATTTACATATGAAATAAACTCATAGTACTTAAAAAAAAGAATGGGTAACGGGTATTGTCATGTTTATATGCAGCCGGTTTCCTTTCCTAACCTATAGCTTGTGCTATCCCTCTCTATCCTCTAGACGAGTATTATTAAATGTGATAAAGCTACATTTATGACTTGGATAAAACATTTTTATGTGAAAGCTCTTTGCAAATGCAAAGCCTAATTCTTGTATTTGTTCACAGCCACATTTCTGACCTGCTATGATAGTTAACCTTAAGAGCTTAATCTCAACCCAGTACTAAAATTAATATTATTTATGAAGCACTGTTGTTTAATTACTAAGTGATACTCAAACATTTTTATCCTCAACATTTACATTTTATAAATTTATACTAAATAGGTACTTAGATTTTCTAGGAAAAAGATGTCTTTGATACCTGAATGTGGTTACTGGGATTACTTATGTGCTATTATTTATGTGTATGAAATAATGGACTTGAAATGTGGTTTTTCTCTGTGCATATGCAGTAAATAGTTGGGCTTTTATTGCCCAGTGATATGATCAAAAAAAGAATCCTGAGTTAAATGATCTTCTGTCGTAACAGGAAAAAAAAAAACATTATCTGTTAATATAACGGGTATAAAATGGTATCTCATAGTTTTATTTTGCGTTTCTTTCATAAGCAGAGAGGTTGAGTTTCTCTTCATTTACTTGTTAGCCATATGGATTTCACTGTTAGTTGTCATATTTAGCAAATAAAAATACAGGACAACCTGTTGAATTTAAATATTAGATAAACAAATAAATATTGAATATAAGTATATACCCTTGCATTAGTTGGGATATACTTATACTAAATATCTTTATTGCTTATCTTTAGTTCAAATTTAATGGGGCATTCTGTATTTTATTTTTACCTTCTGTAAATTATCTGCTGCTGTCTCTTACCAAATTTTTAATTTCAGTTCCTATCTTCTTGTTATCTTAAAGAGTTCTTGGCATATACTGGATATTAAATGCTTTTTTAAAAATTTTTTTTTGAGGTTGCGAACATATTTTTCCAGTCTTCTGTATAGCTGTTAACTTTATAATGTTTTTTGTTTAATAGCCCTTAATTTTGATGGAGTCAATTCTTTCATTTCCATCAGAATTTTCCCATATTGTTAATACTTTTGGGATCTTAAGAAATCTTTTATCACTCCAAGATCCTAGATATATCATCCTACTTTTTACTTCATTAGCTTCATAGTTTTACCTTTCACATTTAGGTCTTTTATACATTTGGTGTTTATTTTAAGGGAAGAGTATTAGGAAATGAAATGAGAGAGGTAATGGAGGGAGCAGATTGCGTGGGGATTGTAGGCCATTGTAAGGACTTTGGTTTTTATGCTTAGTGAAAGAGGAAGCCAGTGGAGGTTTTAAACAGAGGGTACCACAGTCTGAAATCTGAAATATGCTTTTAAAAAAATTTCCTGATGACTCTTGAGAATAGATTGTGTGAGGTATGGCAGAGACTGTTGTCACTTCTTCCCTGGTATCTAGGATATCCTTTTCTCTATTCGTATCTGAATCTCTCTTAGAGACTGTATTTCCCAACTTCCCCTGACTGTAGGAGATTGTCTATGTGATTAGGTTTGGGCCAATTAAATGTGAGCAAAAGTGATATGTGGAACTTCTGGGTTATTTTATTAAAGATGAGGTGCTAGTCCTGTTCTCTCTGTGCCATACACCTACCTGCTACCCTGACTAGAAAAAAACAACTAGAATGACAACAGCTGCCTTGAATCAGAGGTAGACATCCTGTGATGAGGATGGAAGAGCCATCGCTAGTCAGCCTGGGTTCCCAGATGACCTTGTGGGACAGAACCAACTACTGCTCACCCTCTCCTAAGCACCGGCCTATCTCTGTACTATTTCCAGGAAGAGAATAAACTTTCTTGTTTGAGCCACTGTATTTGTCATTGTTTTATCACAACAGCTTTCCCAATACCCAGTTTAGTGCCAAAATGGGTATCTGCAGTGGGGTGTTGCTGTAATAGCTAAAATGCATGGCACTGGCTGCGTGGTTGGCCAGCAGACAGTAGGCACCATGTTAGAGGCTGGAAAACTGCTGACCCTTGTTATGTTATAGCAAAACCCTTGCTGAAGCTGTCACTTCTGATAACTTGGAAGGGCATGGGTGTGTCTGTCCAGTTTATAGCTCCAGGAGAGTGGTTAGACTGCTAATGTGAGAAGGCTCACATGAATTGATTAGCTGCTTTAGCAAGGAAATGCAAGAGGGTGTCAAGTAAGAGAACAATTAGCTAGTTTGCACTTAGAGGTGGGAGGGGGTATAAATTTGCTAATGAAGTTCTGTGTGCCCATAGCCTATGCTTCGCACTGACTAAAAGGACAGTAATATGGGGTATTGCAGGGCTGGAAAAGGTAGTTTCTTTTTCCCAAACAGCAAGAGGTTAGATTTGTTTTTAGGAAACGTTGTCAGATTTTCTTGGCCAGAGAAAAGTGGAAGCCAGGCTAGGCAAGGATCATATTAAGGATTTATCTTGCCACCTGAACCAGTCACTTAAGCTAGGTAAAGCTCCAGTTACAAACACAAAGTCTCCATAGGACAACAAAGGTTTATTTCTTACTTATGACATGTCTGTGGCTCTGTTCCACCGTCCTCTACCACTCTAAGCCAAAGGAATAGGCGTTTTGGGGACATTGCTGTTCTGTTTCAGAGGGAAGGGAGACATGGCAGAAGCAGCTGCTTGGAAGCGGCATGTGTTACTTTTGTTCATCTTTTATTGGCCAAAGCTAATTGAGTGGCTGAGCCTGAAATCATTCAGGCAGAAAGAACATTTTAGGTCACATGGCTTGTCCCGATGTGAGTGAGGTGTGGTGGTGGTATCATCCCACCGTGTGAATCAGATGCTCTCAAGTTAGCTAACCTGAAATCAAGGGAGAGAGGGATGCATCAGCTAATAATAGGAGGACAGAACTGACAAGCTTAGCATCTACCATCAGACTAAATTTTGAGTTGTGGTCACTTTCACGTGGCACTGGCCTAAGACAAAGAGACCTGTAGAGGTTTTGAGAGGATTATATTGCCAAAGATGCCACAAGTTTAGCTTACCAAAACCTGTGACGGTTTGCCATTGTTTGACAACTAAAGCAATCTTTGGCTCCCAAACATGTGCCCCCAGGAAATAGGCTGTTAGTTCTTTCTGACCTCCTTGGGAGCACATACTTTCTTGTGTTCACTTCATATATTGCTGGAAAGGATAACAGAAGAAAGTATCTTCCAGAGACAAAGCCGGGTTCCAGCAGGCAAATGGACAAGGGAATCTGTCTTCTCCCTAAGGTCCCCCTGCCCCCCACTCCCGCCCCAGCACAGAACCTGAGTTTAACCAAGAATCTTGCTTCCCTGGTAGAGTGGGGACTCTCAGCATTCCTGTCCAGCAGTATTTAATCATTGGTAAGAATAGTATTTGCCATTCTTTTCAGAATGGAAAACTTAATTGCATTAATCTTATTTGTATTCTGTTGTACATTGGGTGTAATGGTGGTGGTAGAGAGCAAAGTTACTTGTCTGTTAGTTTGTAGGTCACTGGACAGGGGACAGGGACACAATTGGTATCTCTTGAAGAGTTGTGTATCACCCAGAGATCTTAGACTTTGAGCTGAATCCAATAACTGGGTGAGACTTCAGGTTATCCCTTTAGAAAAAGAGAGGAATGTTTCAGAGTGGGAAGAAGGATGCACTCACACCTCTGATATTTGCTGTCACATAGCTCCGATTTCTGAGGCTCCTCGTAGCCAGAGGAGACCACATATCTTAAGTTTTGGCTATGGATGGGAGTGGAAGTGATGTGTGCACATCCCATTTGTATTAAAAATCAGCTGTCTGTCATATTCTTTTTGCCCCGCCCCCATGGATGACTTGTGGTTGAGCCAGCTACCATCCTACAGATAAGGGCAGTCCCCCAGGGAGAGTGGCAGGACAGGAGAGAAGGAACCTCAGTCCCCATGACCACTACATGAGAGAGAAGTGAACTCCTCTTTTGTTGGTGTCGCTACATTCCTGGTCTTGTTACAGCAGTTTAGCCTATATCTTGGTTAATACAGATGGTGGTGATGAAAACAGGAAACAAACACGGAGAATTCAATTTGGAATTGTTCTTAGTGGTTTTTTTCTCATGTGATGCTTTTTGTTTATATATTCTTTCTGTGAAAGTTTATCTTTCAAATTGTCTAACAAAGAGTTTAGAAATAAACTCCTTTATTTGACCATCATTCCTGTTGTGATTTCCTTTTTATTTCATATGCATAACATATTCTTGTAAAAATTTTGTATCCTAATATATCCATGTGCTGTCCATTTTCTTTGTTGCTGTAGAGTTCTTTCACTTATATAGTTATTGTTGTCATTTAACATTTGGTTTTTACCATTCTTGTCTTTTTTTTTTTTTTAAAGATTTTATTTATTTATTTGAGAGAGAGACAGTGAGAGAGAGCATGAGCGAGGAGAAGGTCAGAGAGAGAAGCAGACTCCCCGTGGAGCTGGGAGCCGGATGCGGGACTCGATCCTGGGACTCCAGGATCATGACCTGAGCCGAAGGCAGTCGTCCAACCAACTGAGCCACCCAGGCGTCCCCTTTTTTTTTTGTTTTTGTTTTTGTTTTTACCATTCTTGTCTTACTTTTGGCTATTATGGACAGTATTGTGTCCTCCCAATTCATATGTTGAAGCCTTAATCACCCACGTGACTATATTTGGAGATAGGGATTTTAGGGAGGTGATTAAGGTTAAATGAGGTCGTAAGGGTGATCCAATAGGTCCAATAGAACTGCTGTCCTTATAAGAAGAGGAAGAGACACCAGAGCTCTCTGCCATGTGAGGATACAGTGAGAAGGCAGCTATCTGCAACGCAGGAGGAGGGTTTTCACCAGAACCAGACTATACAGGCACCTCGATCTCACACTTCCAGCCTCCAGACTATGAGAAAATACATTTTATTCTTTAAGCCACCCACTCACGGTATTTTGTTATGGCAGCCCAGGTTTTTAACTGCCATACCACATGCAAGGGGCTTTTCTCAGATCACAGTCAACAGCAAAGCAAACTGCAAAAAAGAGTTCAAAAGAGGAGAACACCAAGAAAGAGTAATGTTACTGAAGCCAAGAGATAAGCATTTTAAAATTGAGAATGTCAATATTAAATTGACAGGTGTAATAAATTCTGAGTGAATTTTGAGTTAAGAAGTCATTCGTATTTTGGAGAGAGTGTTGTGTTTGCACAAAATCCAGATTGCAGAGGTTGAGTAGTGAATTGGAGGTGGTGGTGGGAGCAGTAGAAATAATGAGTTTAAGCCCTTTTTTCAAGACAGTTGGCTGTGAAAGGGAAGGCACAACTAGGACGGTGGCAAGAGAGAGAGACATCACTTCTGGGGGAGTATGTTAGGTTTGTTTGTTCATTTGCTTTATAATGAGAGAACTTTAAGCATTTCTGTACAGTGGTATAGTGGGGGGAAAGTCGTAAAGGAGAAGTGGAAGGTTTGGAAGAGGAAGATGGGTAAATGATGGCTTTGGATCCCTTAGGAGGTTGGATGGCTTGAGTTCTGGAGCCTGGTTGAAGGTTACCTTTGGGAAGGATGAGGGACATCCTTCTTCCACTTTCTCAGGAAGGAGGTAAGAGTGTGGTTGTTGGTCACCAGGGGTGGAGGAAACCAAGGGAGTCTGACCTAATAACTAATAACCTCTCTTGGTTCTGTGGAGGTAATGTCACTTGCTGAGTAGAGGGAAGAATAGGAAGTATGAAGAAAGTAATGGAAGTTTGGAATTGATTCTGTGAGATGTGAGAGAGGGAGTTGATTGGGAGCCCACAAAGAGACTGATGGGCAGCAGCAAGCAAGGGCCCTGTCGAGATGGTCTGAGACCATGCATTTGCAGAGTCTCTGCTCCACTTGGTTGGGGCTTCAACAGTAGCAATCTCTAGTATGAGTGTGGGAGTGGAGAAGATTGGTTTAGGGGAAGGACAAGCCAGACAGAAAGCTAAGTATAGGCAAGAGAGTGGGCAAAGCTGGATGATCAGATCCTAGGTTTATAGCGGATAGGAAGTGAAGCTTGGAGCATGGCTGATGGATCAGGAAGAGAATAGAGAGGGTATGGGGAGAAACTGAAATCTCAAACATATTAAGACCAAGTATGATTCATTCATTCATTCATTCATTCAATAAATATTGAGCATTTATCTTCCAAACACTGTTCTCTGTGGTGTGGCAGCTTAGATCAAAACAAGGTCCCTGCCCTGCTGGAGCTGGCTTCTAGAGGGGGAGGTAGATAAACATATATATACATGAAAATGTTAAAAAGAAAAATGAAGGATAAGGGGGTAGAGAGTGATGCAGATGCTATTTTAGATGATGGGAACAAGAAAAGGCTCTTGGAAGAGATGCCCTCTGAGCTGAGACTGGCATGTGGTTAAGACATAGATGTGGGAAGAGCACCCCAGGGTATGCCAGAGCCCTGGCCCAGAGCTTGCCTGAGCAGTGGCCGGGTAGCTGGGGAGCGTGAGTGAGGAGGAGAGTGGTAATTACCAAGGGGCTACACTAGGATCTGGGATTTTTTCATTCAAGTGTCCTGAGAAAGCCATTGGAAGGTTTGAATCAGAGAAGTGACGTGATCTGTTTTACTTTTCTGAAGGCTCACGTTGGCTGTTCTGTGGAGTTTTGATTGGCAATGGCAGGTAAGGGATTGAGAGAGCTAGAAGGGTAGGGGATTGTAGCATGTAAGTAGGAGATTGGAGTTTAAGATTTCGGCAGTTGAATCCTGGGTGAAGGATCCATTGCTGCTCTTTTCAGCAGGCACACCCACTCCACAATAGGCATTATTTTCAGTGGATAAAGGTCTGACCCTGACCCTTGGCTTCTGCCGCACCCTTTCCTGTTTTTAACTCTGCCCCTCACCAGCTTCATTATTCATTCTCCCATTTTGTCCCTGCCTGTCTTTCAGATGTGATGAGCCCTGTTTTCTGCCGAGCCAAGACTTCCTCTAGATTTAGATTTACAGACCTTTTTGTCAGAGTCTGATTTTAGTCTTTGAACAACTTCCCTGGAAGCCCAGGATATAAGATGGGTGAAAGTAGGGGAAATGGAAGGCTGCGTGCTGTGTTCTGCCCTCTTAAGGCGGTTCCCTGGCTCCCTGAAGCAAAGCCCAAGCCTTTCAGTTCACCGTGTGGAAGAGCCCCGCGCTGGTCTGTGGCTGCTGCCTCCCTGGTAGCATGCCATCTCCGGGATCACCTTGGGTACCCCTCTCCAGGCTCAGCCTGTGCTGCCTTAATCTGCAGGCACTTAGCTGGGCAGAGGGCACTCTGCACACCCTCTGATTACAAAGTGGTGTGCAGTGCCATTAGAGCTACCAGTAGGCGTGGTACTCTCTTCCCCAGTAGTAGTTTTACTAGCTGTTATTTGATTTACTGATCCTGCACAGCAAAACTGAATGTAGTTCTAATTATAAACCATCTTTCTCAACAAATTCTTTTATTGACTCTAATTAAATAATGCTAACATTTTTAAAAAAAGAAAATAGGTATATATAGTTTGGAATAACATTTCTGTGGACAAAACACAAGGCCAAGAAATGTCAAGTTTGTGAGGGCCATTTAGTGCTATGCCTTCAGTCTCCGGGGGCTGTTTAGTCCCTCTGCTTTGCCTTAAGGATACTTTGGTAGGCCAGGTTTGAACTACCTTTTTAGGTGGTTGGATTTGTAATTCTGTATTTTTGTTTTTATGTTTAATGGAGCTATTATAACATTTTTATTCACATGGGATAGGAACTGGCTATGATATAGACTTTGAGCCTTCAGGCTTTTCTGGTTAAAGGTAAAAATATGAGTATTTTCCTCTTCTACTTGGATTTCCTTTTGACAGATGCCATTAAAGTAAACATGGCTGCATTAGAAAAAGGATTTATAAGAACCAAGTGATGGCCTAGTAAGGTCAGTACTCAAACAAGGTCATCCTGGGCCACAAAATAAGTTTGACACTTTGGATTTTTTTTTAAAAATAGGATATTCCTTGCAGTAAAATCTATAATGTTTCTTCATGAGAGTTGAGAGTAGATTTCTGAGCACTAAGATAAGTTTTTTTTTTTTTTTTTTTTTTTTTTGGGTGGTTTGCCATCAGGAAATTGATTTAGCACTCAGGATTTTGTATAACACTGCCAAATTATAAGGTTAATGAAGGACTTGGTCATGTTCACTGATGCATCCTGAGCACAGCACCTGCTACATTAACACATAATAACTATTTTTTGAGTGAATGAATGAATCATCTGTGATATAACTGGAAATAATACTGTCTGGTTATTGATAAAGGCAGCATCAGGATTGAATGAGGGCGCCTTTCTGGGTATGCTGTCAACACTGTAGCCATGAATATATGGCCCCTTTAAATTAATAAAAATAGGAGCGGAGCTATAAGCATTTTTTTTTTTTTTGAGTCTGCCAGTTGTCAAGTCTATTTAATTATATAAAAATGCCAGTTCTACCAGTAAAACGGGGATAGCAACACAGATTTTGTTTATTGAGTGTAAGTAGCTCCACTAAGATTAGATGAGGTACAAAGAGTGGGAGAAAATACATACATGCAAATCAGTTATCTGACAATGGACTTATATCCAGAATTTATAAAGAACTCTTACAACCTGGTAATAAAAAGAACAGCACAATTAAAAAATGGGCAGAGGATCTGAACAGACATTTCTCCAAAGAAGATTTGTAAATTGAAAATAAGCTCATGAAAAGATGCTCAACTTCATTAGTCATAGGGGTAAGCAAGTCAGAATCACAAAAGATAGCACACAGTCAAAGACAGATAATAACAGGTGTTGGTAAGAATGTGGTGAAATTGGAATGAATGCTCATACATTGCTGGTGGGAGAAAAGGAGGCAGCCCCTTTGGAAAACAGCTTAGCTGTTCTTTAAAAGCTTAAAACATAGAGTCACCATAGGTTACCCAGCAATTCCACTCCTAGGTCTATACCCAAGAAAACTCAAAACACACATCCACATAAACATTGATACACTAATGCTCATAGCAGCATTATTCCAGATAGTTAAAACACAGAAACAATGCAAATGACCATCCACTGATGAATGGATAAGCAAAATGTGGTATATTATTCACACAATCCAATGGGATATAATTTAGCATGAAAAAGGAAGTGCTGACACATGCTACAACATGGACAAATCTCAAAACATGCTAAGAAGTCAGACACACAAATTGCCCTATGTTGTAGGACTCCATTTATATGAAATGTCCAGAATAGGCCAATCTTAGGGGACAGAAAGTAGAGTAGTGGCCAGGAAGGGTCATAGAAGGGAGATGGGGAAAGACTGCTAATGCATAGAGAGTTTCTTTTTAGGATAATGGAAATGGTCTAAAAAATTATTTGCGGTGATGGTTTTACAACTCTGTGAATATACCAAAATCAGAGAATCATCTGCTGTGAAAGGGTTAATTGCATAGTATGTGATTTATATCTCAATAGAGCTATTAAAAAAAAGAATAAATGAGGTAATGTGTGGGAATATACTTTGAGCTACTTGAGAAAGATATTATTGTAGTTTGACTGTGAGGCCTTTAAATAGTAGCAGGATGACTTAGATATTTTCCCTTGCTTGCAGGTCTATGATTTTTATGCCATGACTCAACTTTATAAGGCTATAACTCAGCAATATAAAATATTGAAAATGTTGAAACATTAAATGAAAACTGCTTGGCTTACTGTTTTTATTTAATAGGATTTTCTGAATCTGTTAATTAGCAATAAGTAGAATGTCATTAAGGAATTAGGTTTTTGAATCATAAAATTTTAGAGCTGGAAGAAATTTTAGAAGTCATGTATTCTGGGCCCCCTCATGTTTTATAAGTGTGAAAATGAGTCCTATAGGGTAACTAAGGTTAGCTAAGATATCTTAGGTCACAGCACTGTGTAAATTCTAGAACTGAATCAGTGTTCTTTCTCTTGACTACCACTGGTTTTGGTGCTGTGATGGTATTAGCACTAATAATACTAATAACAGCTATTTAAACATTCCCCATATCCTAGGCATTCTGTTTGGTACTTTTTACGTATATTTTCTTGGTTATACAGATATGGAAGTTGATTCATTTTACCTAGTGTTAGTTTCCTATTCTTCTGTAACAAATTAAGAGAAACTTCATGGCTTAAAACAACACAAACTTATTATCCTACAGTTCTGAAGGTCAGAAGCCCAAATGGGTGTTACTGAGTGTTGGCAGGACTGCATTCCTTCCTGGAGGTTTTAGGGGAGATCAGTTTTCTTGTCTTTTCCAGCTTTTAGAGGCTGCCCACATTCTGTGGCTTGTGGCACTCCCTCCATGTACAGATCAGCGGTGGTGGGACAAGTCTCACAGGCAGTCTTTTTGGTTCTGACTTTTAACGCTTCTCTCTTTCCGTTTAAGACCCTTGTGGTTCCTGTGGGACCACCTGGGTATTCCAGGATAGTCTCCTTATTTTAAGGTCATTTGATTAGCAACCTTAATTCCTGGTTGCCATGTAACATCACATATTCACAGGTTCCAGGGATTAGGATGTGGATATTGTTGAAGGGGATTTTGTGTGCCTTCTGTGCCTACCACATTCTGTTAAGTAAAGAGATTTAGGATCAGAGAGGTTAAGTCAGTCATCCAAAGTTGCGGGGCACCTGGGTAGCTCAATGGGTTAAAGCCTCTGCTTTTGGCTCAGGTCATGATCTCAGGGTCCTGGGATCAAGCCCCGCATCGGGCTCTCTGCTCAGCAGGGAGCCTGCTTCCTCCTCTCTGCCTGCCTCTCTGCCTACTTGTGATCTCTGTCTGTCAAATAAATAAATAAAATCTTAAAAAAAAAAAAAAGAATTTCAGTTCATTAACCTCCTCCCCTCACTCTTTATTCATTAGTTCCCTTTCTCATCAGTTCTTCCTTATCCAGTCCTAGCTGCCCCAATTGAAATTGCTGTCCTGTAGATTCCCTTATGCCTTTGCACCTCTTTGATCTCTCCCTCTCCCATCTGGCAAAGCCAGAGGGCTGGAGGAGCCCAACTACAAGCCTGTTGGTTTCACTTGAGTGATATACCCTGCAGCCTCATTTGCCTGGCAGCCTTCCCGTGTGCCTCTGCTCTCTTTCACGCAGAGCACACCTCCTCTATTCTTTCAAATCTTACCCAGACTAGTGTCGCTTGCCACCTTAGCTGTTTATCCTGGAGTGGACAACTGTTGAGCATTGCTTCCTTTCAGGAACACTCTTCTCTGGCCTTTGGCCCACCACCCTTTCCTGCATTGCCTTTTCCCATTCTGGCTGACCCTTTTCAGTCTTCTATGTTGGTCCTTCCACTTTTACCTGAGTGCTGGAAGAGGAGCTCCTCAGGGTCTCTCATTTTTCTCACTTTGCGCTTTGGGTTTTAAATATGATCTATTTGAATATTTCTCCCTTACTTATTTCTCTGGCATAGGTTTTCTCAGCCTTAGTACCTAGTGACATTTTAGATGGGGTCCATTTTTGTTGGGGGGCTGTCTTGTGCACTGTAGGGTATATAGCAACAGCATCTCTGGCCTCTGCCTACTAGATGCCAGTAGAACCCCCTCTATCCCGCAAGTGGCAACCAAAAATGTGTCACACATTTCGGAGTGTCTCCTGGGGGGTCAGAATCACCCCCAGGTGAAAACCATTTAGCCTAAAGCTCTTGTCTGATGATCTAAGAATAACACCTTTCTGGCAGCTCCACTGGAATGTCTCCTAGGCATCTCATACTTAACATGACCAAAGTGGACTCTTGTTTTTTCTTTCTGGTATGCTCTTCCTCCAGATTTCCTCATTTCATTTATGGCCTTGAAGGCTGTTGAAATAATTGGCTTTTATTCTGAGTGAATTAGGGAGCTATCAGAGGGCTTGGGGCTAAGAAATGGTAGATCACTGTTGAGAAGAGACTACGAATTATATATAAGGTTGAAGAAGAAAGACTTGCTAAGAAAATGCTGTGGTGGTGCAGGTAGAAAGATGGTGAAGTAGGTTGGACCAGGGTGGTAATAGAGGAGATGGTAAGAAGTGGTATCTTTGGAATAAGTTTTCAATACGGATATCCCTGGGAAAAAGAGTGCACTATATTGTCATGAGATTAGTATCTTAGTGTGATTTATCAGGTATTTGCTGAAAACATGTTTGGGTGGATCAGAGCGAGAACAGTGTAGCTAAAGCCCAGGAACTTGTGGGGATGTTCCTTGAATGACTTCAGGCCAGAAAGGGTGGTAAAGTGAGAGTCCCCATAGGTGGAGTAAGGAGGACATCCAGTAAAGCCAGATACACTTCACAGCCTTCTCTGGGGCTGGTCCTATCACTGTGAAACAAGTACCCAAGGCAGGGTGGATAGAACAAACGGAAGTCAGGAGAGATACCTTGACTAGATAATTGGAAGCAAGTCACCTTGGGCTATAAGCTAAAGTGAGGTAGCCATTGGCATTTGGGGTGGACATTTTTGTTGTACAAGATTGCCTTATATGTAGTGGAATACTTCGGATCTCTGGTTTCCCACTGATAGCAATGTCTTCTCCCTCATTGTGACATCTAGAATGTGCCCTTCCCCCTCCAATTTCCAAACTCCCATGGGAGTCAGATATGCTCAACGGCAAACCGCTTGACTAAGTCCCTCCTTTCTAATTTTAAAATTGCTTGCCATAACATCAAGTCAAAAGGCTGTGGCATGCCAAGCCCTCAAAGAAAATGCTGGTTGTTTCTAGTTTTGGGGATGTAGAAAGTATAGGAATGAAATGTTGCCAGCAGTACTTCAAAATTAGCACTGGTTTTAAGGGAATTTGAATTAAAAGGAATGAAGAGTTTGTATACAAACGAATTCCTAGCTGTATTTTGGCAAAGGGAGTTGGAGTAGGATAGAAGGAGGGAGATTAATGGCTACGTGTGAATGTTTTTGTATATCATGTCTTTATCAGGTCTAGCTAGTATCAAGAGCTAAATATTTTTAAAATCACACTTTAGAAAATTCATAGAAGATAGACTGTAGGTGCACCTGAGGGGCTTAGTTGGTTAAGCATCTGACTCTTGATTTTGGCTCAGGTCATTATCTCAGGGGCATGAGCCCCTGAGGCTCTGTGCACAGTGGGGAGTCAGCTTCTCTCTCTCTCCCTCTCCTGCTGCTGCTTCCCCCATGCTTGTTCTCTCTCTCTCTCTCTCTCTCAAATAAATAAATAAATCTTAAAAAAAGAAAATAGAATGTGACATTTATTAGATTTGGGATAACTCAGTAACTCAGTACAATAATTCAATATTGGAGCAATGAAAACCTCACTAAAGAATTGGTCAACAGTGTGAATATATAACATTTAAGACTCACAATGGAAAAGTCATGTAACAGACTGGGGAAAATGCTCATATCAAGTGTGACTAAGGGTTTATATCTGTAATACCTTAAGAGTTCTCTTAAACTTAATGAGGAAAAAAATATCAAGACTTAGTACATAAATGAACAGAGAATTTTAATGGATGAATAATACAATTAGTAATCAAAAAGTAGGAATATGTTCATCATCACAGGTAATCAAAGGAATGCATTTTAAATCTACCTTGAGGGGCGTCTGGGTGGCTCAGTGGGTTAAAGCCTCTGCTTTCGGCTCAGGTCATGATCCCAGGGTCCTGGGATCAAGCCCCGCATAGGGCTCTCTGCTCAGTGGGGAGCCTGCTTCCTCCTCTCTCTCTGCCTGCCTCTCTGCCTACTTGTGATCTCTGTCTGTCAAATAAATAAAAAATCTTTAAAAAAAAAAAAAATCTACCTTGAGTCACCCTTTCTATTCTCTTGAAAGTACTGGAAATTAAAACAACTTCCAGTTCTGGTGAGATATTAATGAAGTGCGCACCATTCACGTTTGTTTCTTGTGCTATACTCTCAGCCACTTCCTGTCTCTGAATGTGTGTGATTTTAGGTTCTTATGCCTTGTCCATATTGCATTTCTCTCCCTCTTCCTTCTGACCTCGTGTTGACTTCTCATCCTTTGAGAGTGGCAGTCAGATGGGAGAGTCATCCCACCCCACTTAGCATTGCTGGTGAGCCATATTTGATTTGCATTCAGCACGCCACTGCAGTGCTGGGTATATGGGTCAACGCCTGCCACTTGAATAGGGGTTCTTGAGGTTAGGGGTGGTCAGCTGTCTCAGGGCCTGGCACACAGCAGTTGTTCAAGAAATTTAGAATTAAATTAATGAAATTTGATGAATGTTTTAATGAACTACAGGTATGTCAAGATGATAAAATAATATGGTCACTAAAAGTATAATTATGAGTATAATTTATGGCAGAATTTTATAACTGAATACAAAATGGTATGTTTAGTGTGATTTAACCACATTTGAAAAGTAATATGCAAAGCTGAAATGTTAATGATTTTAAATTACAGATAATAATTTTCTTTATTACATAAAGATAACTTTTTAATCTTTATGATAAAATATGTAATTTTTCAAGTCAACTGGCAGGCTTATCTCTCCCTCTCCTTATCAAAAGCTAAACTTTTCTTCTTGTCCAATTATCTGGTTTAACTATCAGGAAGCAGGGTAGACCTACCCAGGTTGTGGATTCACAAGGGTAACTGCATTTATGTGACTGTGAATTAAGTCTCTAAGCATATTTAAAACTTTTACTATACTTGGACCTATCTAGCTTGAGAGGTATTTTTCTTTTTCATTTTATTTTCTAAATGATTCCATCTTATAGATATATGGTACTTAGTATTTATAGTTTATAAAGGCATTCACGTTATCAGTGAGAAGTTCTACAGCTTTTGATGATGTCAGATATAAATGGTAATTGACTTCTTTTACATTTTTTGAGTATCTACCATCTGTCAGTGACTGAGATACAGAGTGCCTTCAGGGAAGTCCTTGTCTGGCAGGGAAGATAGGCAGCCACAATCACGTGATGAACATATGGTGGGGAGCAGGGGGAGGGGGAAAGCAGTTATTTACCAAGAAAATTGGCGGGATAAGATGACTTTTTTTTTTTTTTTCCCCAGTGAGTTGATTCTT
The DNA here is from genome assembly GCF_002288905.1 of Enhydra lutris kenyoni. Lineage (NCBI taxonomy): Eukaryota > Metazoa > Chordata > Mammalia > Carnivora > Mustelidae > Enhydra > Enhydra lutris. The sequence goes on along the minus strand of NW_019154126.1, from coordinate 13,577,537 downwards.
GAACAGGACTTTAGAAGATGAGCAAGATTTTTGCCAAAAGGAGAAAAAAAGGAAAGCATGGACAGAAAGGGGGAGGTGTGGAAGTACATGATGTGTGCAGAAGCCACTGAAAGACTTTAGAGAGTGATATGATATGATCATATTTGTATTTTGGAGAGAAAACTGAGGTCAGTATGGAGAATGAGTGTTTTGAGGAGACACAGACGAGTGGTTCTCAGTCTTCTGCTTTTATTTTTGCATGCTTTCCCATATGTAAGCATCCCTAGATTTTGATTGCAACATAGGTAAGATGAGTTTTATATTATGCACAGTTCTGGTCAGCCAACCATATGGTTTTTCTCAAATTCATAGCTTTACAACAGAGTGTTTCTTTTGAACTTCTGGATGAGAACCAGTGGATTAGAGGAATGAGATCAACAAAGAGGTCATTGCAATGTTTCAGACAAGAGGTGATGGGTTAAGTCAGGACAATAACAGAAATGGATGGGAAGGAATGTATATGAGACGTTTTCCTCTGTAGACTCAGTTCTTGATGTGTGGGGTAGGTAGAAAAAGAAATTAGAGTTTAGTGTTTCTCAGATTTTAATATGTATATGAATTGCCTGGGGATTTTGTTAAAAGGTAAATTTTAATTTACCAGGTCTAGGGTGGGGTACAGTGTTGTGTTTCTAAAAAGGTTCGAGGTGATGAACAACAAACAGTCTTGGTCCATGGGCCAATCTTTAAGTAACAAGAGTGAGAGCACTTGAGTATCACGTTCTAGTATTCAGATGGTAATGTCATTATCTGAAATGGAGAACATAGGAGAAAAGAAATATTAGAGTGAAGTCCTTATGGGACATTCAGGTATAAAGTTATGGATACCTAGAAATTTGGATTTTTAAGGCAAGAGACAAATCAGGCCTAGAGATACAAATTGGGGAATTAGCATTTCATCGATTGTAGTAAAAGCCATAAAAATGAATGAAATTACCTTAGCCTAGTACCCTCTAGTTCCATCCACGTTGTTGCAAATGGAAAGATTTCATTCTTTTTGATGGCTGAGTAATATTCCATTGTGTATACATACCACATCTTTATCCATTCATCTCTTGATGGACATAAACAAGTCATTCAAAGAAAGACAAATACCATATGATTTCACTCATATGTGGAATTTAAGAAACAAAACAGATGACAGGGAAAGGGAAGGAAAAATAAAATAAGATGAAAACAGAGAGGGAGGCAAATCATAGGAGACTCTTACCTATAAGAAATAAATTGAGGGTGGCTGGAGGAAAGATGGGTGGGGAGATGGGGTAACTGGGTGATGGACGTTAAGGAGGGCACATGAAGTAATGAGCACTGGGTGTTGTATGCAACTGATGAATCACTAAATTCTTCCTCTGAAACTAATAATATAATATATGGTAATTAAATTGAATAAAATATTAAAAAATTTAAAAAACCAAAACAAACAAAAGAGTGAATGACATTACCTATAAGAAAGAGATAAAGATAATATTAGAATACATACTTCTGTTTGCTAGAATTTTAATGCTCTATTTAAGTTACTTTATGCAATGGGGAAGAAATTGGATAGGTAGCCTCCTCTCTGTGAACAAATTGTAGGTATAAATTCAAGAGTGAAGAAATCTTTGGAAAACTGCTTCATCTCTTGGTAGTGACCATAGATCACTAACTAACCATGGGTTAGGTTAAAAACAAATTGAAATACCTGGTTATGTAAATTCATTCATACAAACAAATATGTATTAAACATCTTCAAAATGCCAGCTACTCATCTATGTTTAAAAGAGTAGCAAGTAAGATATATCCTCCAAATATGGAGATTCTGGGGAGGCTAAGCAAAGTGATTACAGTACAGTGGGAGAAATACTGTGGTGAAGGGTTCAGCAGGGACAAGTGACTCAGTGTGGGGAGGAGGAACTGTCTTCTTGAGGAAGTATCATTTAAGCCCCAGAAGGCTGAGGGAGGGTGACCTGGAAGAGGTTGAGGAGGGTATGACAGCAGCGACTACAAGGAAAAAAGACCCTGCAGATTGAAGGAGAGCAATTCAGAGAACATGCAGTGTGGAGAGTAATGATGAGGTTGCAGAGGTGAACGCAGTCCATGGCTAGGCCCACTCTCCTGGACTTGGTAGAGGGCAGAGGGAGAAAATGGTGTATTTTCCAAAGGAAAAAGTATTATTCTGTCTGGGTGTAATTCAAACAATAGTCTTCTGTGCATAGTTTTATAAGGGTTTTATAAACTGGCCCAGTAATGGAATGACTTAGAGTAACATTGTTTCTATAGGAAAAATGTTTGGGGCTTCAAAAACTCTTAAAATTCAACTTCCAATTTTGTTTTTCACCATTTGGGGACTAGTTGGATAGACATACAGTTCTAGTGCTTTTTGTTATTTGTGCTCAAATTGTACTTTCTCTAGTGTTTATCTACATGGCCACAACGTTGATTTTCCACCCCTTGATATGAATCAAAGGTATCATTCCATAGATGCAGTTGAAATGTTTTCTTTCCTTGAACAGATTCAGAAAATATATGGAAATAAAAATAGAAATATTTTTAATATAATGTTTGGTTTTCAGAGTGTTCTTTCAAATTAAGGGTTCCCTCTGTAAACTATATTGTGGTGTATAGTGTTATATACCAAGAAAGTTTGAAAAATGAAACTGACCTAAAAATTGTTATAAACAGAAAGTATAAGATTATGGTATGATTTCACTGTGGAAGTCAAATAGAATGTAGAGGGTAAACAATACAAGGATAAAATGCCTAGCTCTTAGGATGCGGAGAAAGGGGAACCCTCCTACACTGTTGGTGGGAATGCAAGCTGTTGCAACCACTCTGGAAAACAGCGTGGAGCTTCCTCAAAATGTTGAAAATAGAGCTACCCTATGGCCCAGCAATTGCACTACTGGGTATTTACCCTAAAGATACAAACATAGTGATCCAAAGGGGCACGTGCACCCGAATGTTTATAGCAGCAATGTCCACAATAGCCAAACTATGGAAAGAACCTAGATGTCCATCAACAGATGAATGGATAAAGAAGATGTGGTATATATACACAATGGAATACTACGCAGCCATCAAAAGAAATGACATCTTGTCATTTGCGACAACATGGATGGAACTAGAGGGTATCATGCTTAGCGAAATAAGTCAATCGGAGAAAGACAACTATCATATGATCTCCCTGATATGAGGAAGTGGAGATGCAACATGGGGGGTTAAGGGGGTAGGAGAAGAATAAATGAAACAAGATGGGATTGGGAGGGAGACAAACCATAAGTGACTCGTAATCTCACAAAAGAAACTGAGGGTTGCTGGGGGGAGGGGGCTTGGGAGAGAGGGGTGGGGTTATGGACATTGGGGAGGGTATGTGCTAAGGTGAGTGCTGTGAAGTGTGTAAACCTGGCGATTCACAGACCTGTACCCCTGGGGATAAAAATATATGTTTATAAAAAATAAAAATTAAAAAAAATTATTAAAAAAAATGCCTAGCTCTTAAAAATATTTTAATGGCCATGAGCTTATCACCATTATCTTCTTCATGACTATTGTTATCATTAGAAATACTAGATATTTTAAAGTAGAAAAGAGCCGTTAAGGCAGTCCCTTTATAAAATAGATCTATATGAGCTTCATTTTGTCTAATAAATGAAACCTTAGTCTGAAACTCCCTCAAATTCCCATGTCTCGAGTAGGCAAAGTTAATTTCATTTACACCCATCTCAGTGAAAATGTCTTCTGTATCAGAATGCTTTCAGCTGGCAAGTAGTGGAAGACCCAACTGAAACTGAAAATAATAAGTAAATTTTATGATCTCATATAACTAGAAATTTGGAAGAAAGATGGTTTTATAGTTGGTTCATGTAGCAGCTCACTGCTGTCATTAAGCTCTCAGGATCTGACTTTCCATTCTAACATCCTGGATGAGTTAGCTTTTGTCCTCAGGCTTGTCGTCCCTTGGTTTGAAGATGACAGACAGCTTTAGCTCCAAGATTTCTATCCTTATACCCAAGCACTCAAGATTGTAAGAAAAGGAACGTGTTTCTTGTCTCGAGCAGCAACAGCTGCTATCATAAAATACTATAGACTGGGTAGCTTAAACAACAAATATTTATTTTGCACAGTTCTGGAGTTTGGGAAGTCTGAGATAAAGTTGCCTGTTTCTGGCTTGAGGTCAATCACCTTTGTGCTGTTTCCTCACATGGCAAAGAGAGAGCTTTCTAGTCTCTTTCTCATTTTGTAAGAACACTTAATTTGGGGCTCCACCCTCATATACTAATGTAACCTTAATTACCTCCCAAAAGCCCCACCTTCAAATACTATCACATTGCAGATTAGGGCTTCAACCTGTGCATTTTGTGCGGTGGGAAGCACAAAAATGCAGACCATAGCATTTCTTTTATGTCTTTTTGTAGAGTGAAAAAAACTTAGCAGACTTCACTACCTGAATCTACGTCATATAACCCATTTCTAAACCAATCCATGGCAAGGGATATAGAAGTCCTGTGATTGGCTTAGATTAGTCAAGATTCATGGCCCTCCAACCCTCCCAGAGAAGAACTAAATCAGGATTCTGTTTAGGAAGGAGAGTGGACTGGGAAGGCAGCCACTGGTGCCTGCCATACCTCCCAAGGCCAGTTGCTCTGCCTGGGCTGTGAATCATTTTCTTCCTTTTGGAGGACTTTTTTCTGTTAATTATTTTTTGTTTAATCACCTCTTCCTGTTCTCTTAAGGCTGTATTGAAAGAAGAGTCTACATGTGCTCTCTCTTCTTATAGCGTATCCCTTAATTCTTCTGTGATCGGGATTCTGCTCCTTCTACTAATAACCTTTCCCTTCTGTCATTATCAGTGCCTATCCGATTGCTTGATTCTTTGCCAGTATTACCAGTAATGTTTGGCAAGTCTAGTGGTTCTGCAGGTTTAGCAAACACCAGAATCATTTGGAGGGTGATTAAAAATACAGATTGCTGGGCTCCATCCGTAGAGTTTCTAATTCAGTAAATCTGAGCTGGGGCTTGTAGATTTGAGCTTATTTTTTGGGTACTATTGATTTTACTGATTACTGCCTTCTTCCTTAGTTTCAAAACTCCAAAATTACCTCTCAAACCTGCCCTTCTTGTTCTTCCTATATTCTGTTTTATTGATGAATACCAGTGTCCTTTTTCTCAAGTAAGGAACTGGAGCTCACCCTGGTTCTTTTAATTCTTTCTTATCCCCATATACAGTCAATTCCTGTTTCATACTCTAAATACCCCACAAGTGCATAATTTTGTCACCATCTCTATTGCCTCTACTTGAGTTTGAACACTTACTTCTTTTCACTTAAACTACTAGAATGGTTTCTGATGTGCTCGTCCTATATTCCATCTCAGATTTTCTCTTATTTATATTTCCTACTGTTGCAGACTGATTTTTTTTTTTTTAATGTAAATCTGATCACGTTATTCCTGAGCTCAGAATTCTTTGGGCTCCTGCATCTTCCAGATAAAATCCAGTCTTCTCCCATGCAAGCAAAGAGCTTCAGGGTAGAGTCTCTACCCACTTGTCTAGTGCTCTTTTCTCCCCTCTTCTCCTTTATTGTATTTCAGTACTGAACTTGTCTCAATTCTGAGTTCTTCTGGGTTTTTGAGCCTTTGCTTGTTTTTTGAGCCTTTACTTGTTTTGAGTCTTTACTTGTTTGAGCCTTTACTTGTTTGAAACACTTCTCTTTCCCCCTTGACTGCTTTGGTAAGTCCTGCTTATCTTCTAAGACTTAGCTTAGGGATGCCTCTGCTATTGCCTCACTTCCCTGATACTTTTTCCTTTCTATTCCTGGGAACTAGGTGTTCCTTTTCTCTGCAACCATATAGGTATACAAATGGTACTCATTTGGCCCTTAATCATTGTTCAGTTCTGCTGGTTTATTGAGTGCTTGCTCTCTCTAGACTATAATTTCTTTAAGGACAAAGATTATACTTTTCACCTGTTTCATAATGTAGCACCGAACATGATAAGAAACGTTTGGAAAGTGACTGAAAGTTAAGGACCATTTTTAGTGATAAAAACTGGTTGTAAAAATCAAATCTGAAGAATTTAGGACTGAGGAACAAATAGGGTGACAGAAACACCTTATACTTTCACTGGATTTGTTTAAGATTCTGGTAAAATTCCCAGTTCTTACAGTTTTTGACTGAGTAGGGTTAGGGATTGTTGATAGATTATAGAAAAACACTTGAGTGCTATTTCCATTAGGTTGACTTTTTCATTTCCTTGAGAGTTTGGATGAAATCTAGAAATAGGACTGCTGTTAAGAGTTCTTCAGCCCATTAAGAACTCTATCCAGGAAGTTGAGCACAACTGATTCCAAAATTTTCTGATATATATATTTACATATATACACACACATATACGTTATATACATATATGTATGTATATTATATATATACGTGTATGTGTATATATATATATATATATATATATACACACACACACACATATATATACACTCCCTATTTCATTGCGTTTTGAGAAATTCTTTTTTTTTAATTTTTTTTTCAATGTTCCAAGATTCATTGTTTATGTCCCACACCCAGTGCTCCATACAATGCGTGAGCCTGGTGGTGAATATTAAGGAAGACTTTTTGAGAGATTTATGCAAACTTAAAAAGGGTTATATTTACTTATTTATTTAAATTATTATAAAGCTGCCATCTCTGTGATATATAAATTTTATTTTTAATATTTTAAAGGTTAGCTTATTTATCCATTTTTTTGAAAATACATATCTGCCAAAAATTTCATAGTGGTTGTATGCTCTAAGCTTGCATTGTCTGTGTGGTAGCCATCGACCACATGTGGCTATTTAAATTTGAATTAAAACTTGTTAGAATAAAATTTATAATTCAGTTCCCAAATCATGCTAGCCACATTTCAGGTGTTCAATAATTGTATTGGACAAGACAGATATAGGATTAAAACAGTGGCTTTGTATGCCATTTTCGACCAGATGAGCTTAACAGATATATATACAGAACATACATATTCAAGTGCACTGGAACACTCTCTAGGATAGAGCACATGTTAGGCCACAAAATTAGCCTCAAATTTAAGAAGACTGAATTCACATTGAGCACTTTTTTTTTTCCAACCACAGAAGTATGAAACGAGAAATTACAAGAAGAAAACTGGGAAAAAAACCACAAATACATGGAAGCTGAACAGCATGTTACTAAACAATTAGTGGGTTAATGAAGAAATCAAACATGAATTTAAAAAATGCATGTAGACAAATGAAAATGGAAACGCAACAGTACAAAATCTTTGGGACCTACCAAAAGCAGTTCTAAGAGGAAAGTTTGTAGTAATAAAGTCCTAGATAAATAAGCAAGGAAAATCTCAAATAAGCAATCTAACCTTACACTTAAGGGGACTGAAAAAAACCAAAGCCCCAAATTAGTAGAAGGAAGGAAATAAAGATCAAAACAGAAATAAATGAAATAGAGGTTAAAAAAGAAATAGACCCATGAAATTAAGAGCTGGTTCTTTGAAAAGATGAATAAAATAGATAAACCTTTAGCCAGATTCAACAAGAAAAAAAGAGAGGACTCAAAATTAGAAATGAAAGAGGAGAAATAACTGACACCATATAAAGGTCATGACATGACACCATATCAAGGTCATGACATCATGAAATAATAATAAAATATATATTATATATGTTATAATATATAATATACTATGTATTATATATTATATAAAGGATTGTAAGGACTACTATGAAAAATTATATGCCAGCAAGTTGGATGACATAGAAGAAATGGCTGAATTCCTAGAAACATATAATCTTCCAAAACTGAATCAGAAGAAATAGAAAATTTGAACAGATTACTAGTAATGAATTGGTAATCAAAAATGTACCAATAAACAAAAGTTCAGGACCAGGTGGATTGACAGGTGAGTTCTACCAAACATTTAAAGAAAAGTTAATACTGATTCTTCCTAAACTATTTCAAGAAATAGAAGAAGGAAAACTACCAAATTAATTTTATGAGGCCAGCCACTACCCTAATGCCAAAACTTGACAAAGACACTACAAAAAAAAGAAAACTACAGGCCTGTAATCTCTGATAACCATAGATGCAAAAATCCTCAACAAAATATTAACAAACTAAGTTCAGTAATATATTAAAAGGATCATTCACGGGCGCCTGGGTGGCTCAGTGGTTAAAGCCTCTGCCTTCGGCTCAGGTCATGATCCCAGGGTCCTGGGTTCGAGCTTCACATCTGGCTCTCTGCTCAGCAGGGAGCCTGCCTCCTCCTCCTCTCTCTCTCTGCCTGCCTCTCTGCCTACTTGTGATCTGTCAAATAAATAAAAATCTTTAAAAAAAAAAAAAGGATCATTCACAATGATGATATAGGATTTATTCCTGGGATGCAGGGAGGGTTCAGTATCTGCAAATCATACAAGATGATTCATCGCATTAACAAGACAAAGGGTAAAAACCACATGATCATCTCAGTAGAGCATTTGACAACATTCAACATTCCTTCATGGTAAAAACTCCACAAAGAGAGGTTTAGAGGGAACTACCTTAATGTAATTAAGACTATATATGACAAACCCACAGCTAACATTATCTCAGTTGCAAAAACTGAAAGGGTTTCCTGTAAGATCAGGAGTAAGACAAGGATGTCTGCATTCACCACTTCATTCAACATATACTGGATTCCTAGCTGCAGCTATCAGACAAGAAAAAGAAGTAAAAGCCATCCAAATTAGTAAGGAGGAAGTGAAATGCACCAGTTGCAGATGACATGATACTATATATAGAAAGCCCTAAAAAACTATTAGAACTGATAAAAGAATTCAGTAAAGTTGCACAATACAAATTAACATACAAAAATCTGTTGCATTTCTATACACTAATAACAAACTAGCACAAAAAGATATGAAGGGGAAAAAATCCAATTAAAAATTGCAACAAAAATAATAAGATAACTAGGAATAAATTTAACCAAAGATATAAAAGACCTATATTCTGAAAACTGAAAACACTGATAAAAGAAATTGAAGATGACTCAAACAAATGGAAAGGTATACCATACTCTTGGATTGGAAGAATTGATATTGTTAAAATGTCTATATTACCCAAAACAATCTACAGATTTGATGCAGTTTCTATCAAAATACCAGCAATATTTTTCGCAGAATAAGAACAAACAATTATAAAATTTCCACCTCTTATAATTACAAGTTTTTTTCTTCATTATGTACTGCTGATATTTTTAGTGATTTTTTTTTTGAGATTCCTTAAGTACTAAGTAATACACTAGTAGTATATAATGGTAATTAAAACAGACTTACTCCCTGTCCTCAGGGAAATTATAGTGTAATGGAGGAGGCAAGACAGACAGTGAACACATCAATAAACTATATAATTACAAAAAAAACCCTAAAATTTGTGTAGAGCTGCTAAAGACCTCAAATAGCCAAAAAAAAATCTTGAGAAAAGTTTTTTTTGTTTTTTATTTTTTACCAAGCTTGTGATGAAGCTTTGTGTTTGGAAGTTAGAAGATGGTGGTTGTACATTATTTCATTTAGAAAATATAAAACTCATTTTGTTTTGAAGCTAGGCGTTGAACTGGAATAGCTCCCAGAGCATAGTTCCCTTGACATTCTTTTGTTGTTTAATTCTTTAGAACCTTAATAATTGTTTTTTTTTTTAATCCTGAGAGATTAAACAGTAGTCTTGTTAAGAAAACAAAAATGAAACTGAAACCAAAAAGTTTTTTTAAAAATTCTTGAGCAAGAAGAACAAAGCTAGAAACATCAAAATCCCAGATTTCAGGGTGCCTGCGTGGCTCAGTCAGTTAAGCATCTGCCTTCAGCTCAGGTCATGATCTCAGGGTCCTGGGATCTTGCCCCATGTAATGCTCCCTGCCCAGCAGGGAATCTGCTTCTTCCTCTTCCTCTGCCCTGCCCCTCTGCTCATGCTCTCTCTGTCTCTTAAATAAATAAATAAATAAATAAATAAAATCTTTTTAAAAAAGGAAAATACTAAGGAAAGGAAAGTACATTTAGAGTACTGTATTTATTTTTAAAAATCCACATTAAATGGACTTGTGCAGCTCAAACCATGTTGTTCAAGGGCTAAGTGTCACTGGATTTTTAAAAAATATAATCTGATGATCTCTCCTTTTTGATTGGGTTAATATGTTTACGTTTAATATTATTGATATGATTGGATTTACATCTGCTCTTTTGCTTTTTGTTTTCTGTAGGCCTCATGCTTTTTTAAAAAATTCTCTTGAATTCTTTTAAGTTTAAGTGAATTCTTTTGAATTAAGTGAATATTTTCCACTGTGATATTTTGAGTCCCTTAATCATTTTTAAATTATACAACTTGAGTTTTCTTAGTGTTTGCTCTAGGTTTTAAAACATACATTTTAACTTAGAAGAATCTACTTCTCATTTTTACTTAAATTCAGCAAAATAAACTTTTCTCCTGTATAGCTCCATTTTTCTCTTTCCCCACTTTTTGCTACCATTATTATATGTATTATGTCTATGTGTTGTAAAAACCCAACCATATATTATTATAATTTTTATTTTATGTAATTTCATGTCTTTTATTTTTTATTTATTTATTTATTTTCTTATTTGAGAGAGAGAGAGCACACAAGTGAGGAGAGGTGCACAGGGGGAGGAAAAGGGACAGGCAGACTCCTAGCTGAGAATGGAGCCTGCCAAACTGGGCTCAATCCCAGGATCCTGAGATCATGATGAGCAGAAGTCAGATACTTAACTGACTGAGCCACCCAAGTGCCCCTAATCTTATGTCTTTCAAAGAAGCTGAGAGAAGAAAGGAGAACAAATACGTATTTATAGAGTTGATTATATTAGCCTTTCTATTTTGCATTCTCTTCTTAGATTTCTCTGGATTTGAGTTTCCATTTGGTGTTATTTCCTTACCCCAATACAGCTTTCCTCTCATCTGCTTTATCTATGTTGTTATTGCAAATATATAAAATTTATGTTATTAGGCCATCAGTATATTTGTATGTGTATTGTTTTATTGAATTACTTTCTAAATCAGTTAAGAAAAGGGAATTAACTGAGTTTTCTATTTGATATATCTCCTTACACCAGTAGAAAGCGGACATCATTTAAGTGTGAATTTCTTCTGTTAACGGAACCAGGAAAGTAACAGCTGTCCCTTAACTTTGTATAAACAAGATAAATTTTAATTAGAATTGAGACATAAATTTAAAGAATAGTCATTTGATCTAAATGAAAAGTCATGCTTTATAGAGTAATACATAAAACCTCTCCATTTGTTTTTCTTAAATTGGTCTTTGAGCTAGTCATAAGCAGGGGCAGCAGCATTAAATACTTCCACCTCCACCCAAGACTGAAGGAGTTAATTATCTCTAGCTATTCCTGTCTGAGTGTGCTTTTTTTTTTTTTTTTTTTTTTTTTCTTCTTCCCTGCCAGTGGCTTTGAGTATTATCTTTGAGAATGAGGTATCAGTTACAGCCCATCCAGAGATGGGTTACTGCTCCTGGTCTTTCAGATTTAACCACATGTTAGATTAGCAGCTGGGTTCCCTGCACTGCATCTCATACTGCTTGACAAGATAATGGCAGAAACTAAAAGTGAAAATTCAGGCTTATTAATACTGCTACCATTAACAACAACAAAAAAAGGGCACCAGAATAAGAAAAATATAAGAGAAATAATAAATTTAGTGGGACACTGTGACAACAGGCATAAGCTGGGACTGTCTCAGTCAAACTGACACATGTGGACACTTAACTGGACATGTATTTTTTCAAAAGCCTCCTAACTCCAAACTCTGGATTACTATTGTTCCATCAAAAGGCTATGCCCTCAATATGATTCACTTGTTTGTGACTATTCAGTAATTTCTACCACAATTATGTACGTGGAAAAGAATGTGAAGAATTCTTCCTAGTCAGTTTCATTCATTTGGCATTTCTTTTTTTTTTGTAGAACATTTTTTGTTCATCTCAAAACTTTTATTAAATTTTGCATGCCTTCACTTTTAAACTAAACACATGTAACAGATTTCCCAAATTATTATTCCTTAAATTAGTTCCTTTGTTATCTTAAAAAAAATACAGTAATTAAAAATGAAATTTGGGAATGAAAGGAAGGCAGTTTCTTTATGTTTATTAAAAAATGGGTTATTTGAATATGAGTATAATAATACTTTACATTCTATTACAGAATTAATTAAAAGGATTTACTGTATGTCTATGACTGTTTACCGGAACCTTGGGAGACAGGTAAGTGACAAGTATTTTTTGCAGAGATATCTTTGAAACATTAAATAATTTGATCTCATAGGTTCCTGACAAAGTTCCTGACAAAGTGACTTACCTCTTTTTCTCTTCAGTAAAACATTAGTAGAAATATCATATTTATATGAGTCTTAATGGACCATTTCTCTAGGATCTGATAAGCCATATTTCTAGGGAGGGGAGGGTTATTTTCTGTCATATTTATAAGAAAGACATTTAATAAGACACACAAGTTTGGCACATTCCAGAACTTAAAGCACTATAAACAAATAAATTAAATAAATAAAATCAGTAAATGCTATGTAGTATCTGGATTATATCTTGCAACTGCAAAAAGCCATTAGTGGAAAAGCAGGTGAAATACAGATAAAATGTGCAGCTTAATTAATAGCAGTAAAACAAGATTAATTCCTTAGTCTTGCCAAAACCATGATTATGTAAGATGTTAAAATTGAGTGAGGGGTATACAGGAGCTCCATGGTATCCTTGCAACTTTTCTGTAAATTTAAAATCTAAATTTATAATAAATAATATTTATAAATAAATATATGATAAATATATATTTATAAATAAATATATGATAAATATAATAATCTAAAATTATTCCCAAATAAAAATTCACTTAAAACAGAAATAAATCAAGGTTGATTTATTTGAAAATTATAGTTGAGAAGTAGCTTTTCTCTGTAATTGTTTGAAAAATCAAAATTGTTGCCTTTTTAAAAAATCCAGATTCTATTAATAAAGATGCAAGGAAATATGTGACTATGGGTTTCATTTTTCAGTTCGTAGGAGGCATGGGATTTTAGTTTTTGGATATTGGCATGGTGTTTATGGCCATCTCCTTACACCTGAGTACGAACTTGCTCTTTGATTCTATGCTTTTTGGTAGTTTAGTACAGCACTTTGTATTAACATAAGCACTTTACCTATGCCCTGCTTTTTTCTTTTTCTTCTTTTTACTTTGATGTACTATTGGAGGCCAAAGGCCAGTGATGGGCCTCCATTTTGGAGTTGAGACTCTCTCAGTGTATGTTCAGTTACACCTCTGTGAGCTTCTAGGTCAAGTACAAGACACAGTTGACCTATTGTTAAGGAGTATGAATAAAGATGAACGTAACTCTTAAATAGCCATTTCTGTAATTGAGCTAAAATAATTGATTGCTGTCAGATAATAGAAATTCTGTTTCAAAAATGAACTCTAACTGTATAGCTCTTTTAAATTTCTATAAATATTAAAAGACTACAAGAATGGAACTATGTAGTTTGCTGAAACTATTACATAAGTTTTCATTAATAAAAGTAAAATAGCCATGCTGGTCTTATAAATGGTTTCCTGCTTCTGTTGCCAACTTTAATGATTTTAGTTAAACTTAAATTTCATAAAGGGAAATAGAAATATATTATACTTAAAGGATATAGACATTTAAAATAACAACAGGCCTGAGTGACTATTGTAGAATAATTATTAGGCTCTGAGATTTCTGTTTTGCTTGATGGTATTTATTCATCAATCTCATGTTAGTGGAATTGACCTCTTTACTTCTTAGTCGTGTAACATAATTTCACCAGATCTTGGTAGGGAAGTTCAGAAAAATGGAAGACCGCTTTTTCAGGAGAAGTTTAAATTCCTTTGATCATGTAATAGTTCATATATAAACAAACAAAACCCCTCTTTTATTAATCCTTTGTACTAGAAAGCCTAAACGTGTTGTTTTTAGAGACATACTTTATCGTTCAGCTGACTGTCATTTTGTGGTCATCTAATGTATAAATGAGAATACCTAATAGGTATTGAACACTTTCTATGTACCAGGTACTTACAGTGATCTCATCTAATCTTCACAAATACAAAAATAGTTTGGAATCCCCTTTATAGATGTGGGGGGGGAAGTAACACATGTCTCCAGGCTAACCCTGGGGCTTTGGTGCAGAAAGAGCAGGTCCCCATGGTGTGCAGTACCTGCTGTTTAGTTCATAATGTTACCAGCGTCCAGGAAATCCTTAATCCATGGACACTTGGTAAACTTGAGAGAACTTTAATTCTTCTGGGGAAAAGGGTGTCTGATCACACTGGGTGACCTAGAGCAGATTGCCCTGGGGTGACTAGCCTGGAGTACAATCTCTTGTTCCCTGTTCCAGCCTTGATTCGGCTCATTCTGTGATTCCCTAACATGTCATTTGTTCTCTGTCACCTGATTAACTGCTGAACACTCACTCATTGTGCGCTTCATTGATCATAAGCCAAGAACTTTTGGCAGCTCTGGGGAACATGATCTCAGCGTGCCTCCTGGTCAGTGTTGGGCAACTAGGAGTTGTTAGTTGGGGTGAAAATTTGGATCCAGAAGCCAGGGCACACGCCAGAGGCCAGAGATGTGGTAATTGAGCAGCTGACACGTGAAATGCAGCTATCCAGACTCAGTCAATAGGGCAGGAGTCAGAAATAGAGTAAGCACGTGATTTTGAAAGATTATGATGGGTGACTTTGAACTTTGTGCATATAAAATACAGTTAACATTTGAACAGTGTGGCTTCAGGGGTACTGGTCCATCCCACAGTCAAATCTACATAAAACTTTTGACTCCCCTAAAACTTAACTACAAATAGCCTATTATTGACAGGAAGATTTACTAATAATGTAAACAGTTGATTAACACATATTTTGTACATTATTATGTATTATATTCTTAAAATAAGTTGGAGAAAAAATGTTATTAAAACAATTATAAGAAAAATATATTTAGAGTATAGTATTGTATCCAAAAAAATCCATGCAGTTTTTTTTTTTTTTTTAAGATTTTATTTATGCATTGGACAGAGCACAAGCAGGAGAAGTGACGGCAGAGGAAGAGGCAGCCTCCCCTCAGAAAAGGAGGCTGATGTGGGATTCCATCCCAGGTCCCTGGGATCATGACCTGAACCCAAGGCAGACACTTAACCGACTGAGCCACCCAAGGACCCCAAAATCCGTGCAGTTCAAATCCGTGTTTTTCAAGGGTTAACTGTAATTCTGTTTTACTGAGAGGATAAGAGTTACCAACTTATTCATCAAAGTGCTCATTACACCATGCAGCAATCTCTCCGTAACTTCTCCCCATTGGTTCTAGCTATATCTTTCTGCATAAAATACACCTAAAATTACAAAGTCTCCTTTGCTATATTGTCTTCTCCATGGTCTCCAAAAGCTGATGTTCTTCAGGGCTTAGTCCTTGGCTACCTTCTACATTTATTCCCTGTGTGGTCTTATGTGACCCCTTGCTTTAAATGCCTCCTGTTCTCCCAGATTTATTCTTAATCTGTATCTCTCCTATGAGCTCCAGGCTCATATCTATGGCTGACTACTCAACATTTATTCGAAAGTCTAATAAACATTTCAGACTTATCATGGCTGAAATAGAACTCTTGGACTCTCCTCCCCAAATGTGTTCCTGCCCTCCTTCTTCTTCAGCTCAGTAAATGGTCCACACAGTTGCTTAGGCCAAAAATTAGAGGCCATCTTGAGTTTTCTCTTTTCTTCTGAATCCATTTCCAGCCCATCCAACATATATCCTTAAATACCCCTGTATTGCCACTACCCACTACTTCCTAATATAATACAACCTATCATCATTACAAGTTACCTGGATGATAGCAACAGACTTGTAACTGACCTTCCTTATCTCCTCCTTGCACCTCTCCAGTTGGTTCTCCATTCAGGATCAAAGGTGGTTTTTTAAAAATGTTTAACAGTTCCTGTCATTTTCCTGTTCAGAACCCTTGAGTGACTACCCATCACACTCAGGATAAAACCCCAAGTCTTACCATGTTCTGCCAGGCCCTGCGTGTTCTGCCTGCTGACTTTATCTCCTACTATTCTCTTTCTTGCTCACACTGCTCTAGCCACAGTTGCCCTTTTGCAATTCCTTAAATTCTCCAAGGCCACTGGAATCAACTAAATCCCTCTTACTCCCTACCCTGCACCCTCATTCCAACCAGCTCAGACTCCAGTCTGATAGCAGCGGAGGTGGATTTAGAGAGAACAAACATACATACCCAAGGCTCTCTAGCATATGTAGTAAGTGAGGTTACACTAGAAATTTTGCAACTTTATTATTCCAAGTTTCTGTAATTTGCATTGCTTTCAAGTGGAAGAGGACTTGGAGATTCAGAGCAACAGAAAGACATAGCTAGAATCAATGGGAGAAGTCAGAGAATTTCTGCTTAGTGTAATGAGCACTATAATGAATAAGCTGGCAACAGTTACATTTACATGCAAATAAACTGGGCTCCTTCATTGGACAGTGAGTTCTCCAGCACTGGCAGCGAATATATCTTTGAGGCTGATCAGGTTGGGGCTCCACAAGTTGTGGAGGAAAAATGTGCTGGAGTGAAGGGTCAGAGAATTCATTTTTAGATCTTTCTAACTCAGATTATATAAGTTTTTAGAATCTTTTTTTTTTTTTTTTTTTCTTCAGGGCACTCTTTCCAAGTCTTCCTCAGATTTATTCTCCTGTATTTGTATTGGAAACTTTCACCAATAAAGGGTAAAAGTTTCCAATATTTGAAGAGAAAGAAGAGCTGCTTTCAGGGTTGATTCCAGTCAGATTGCTCAAGTCCCCATCTAAAGGAAATTACTTTGAGAAATTTTTCTTTCTTCCATTTTTTATTTAGATTTTATTTTGATTAATTTTTGGTCTAAAATAAGCAATACATACATATACAAATTCCCTGGTAGGTTTTAGTTGTTAAACAAAAAGTTCGCTGAATTGCAGAAGTAGAGAGAATAATATGTCGTAATGTCTTTTTTTTTTTTTTTTTTTGGTGGAAATAGCCTTTTGATTAAAGTTTACTAGAAATGGAAAATTCACCTCATAGTTTCCCTTACATCAGAAGCCTTTGAGAATTAGTGATCATGTTTGAATGTTTCCTTGAGGGTGATGTAGCCATTCCCTTATCTTCTCTTAGAAAGGCAGAAGTAGGATTTTGTAGTAGAGAACTTTGTTATAAGTGCTTTTAGTTAGACCTGGATAATGCTATTCGTGCAAATCCCAGTTGCTTATAACCCCTGAACTGTGGAATTTGGAATCGATGATATAAGAAAGAATAATTTTCAGGGTCTCTGGATACTAAAGTACTTTATATTTGATTGCTTCTGGTAGCTAGGACCCAAATAATAGGATGGCACATCTAGAAGTTGCCTCCAGCCTGGCAGCTTCGTGTAGCACCAGGGCCTGCTCCAACCAGCATGGTGCTTGGCAGATCAATATGAAATCAGCAGTGTGATCAATATGAAATCAGCAGTATATGAATATACTGTCCTAAGGAAGGCCTGAACTCCTTACCCTGCTTTCACCTTGAATCTTCTCTTATTTCTCAATCTTTTCTGGGTTTCTGACTTTGCTGCCTCCTTTCCCATTATACCTATCTCTGTCTTTTAGATTTGACTGCTCCTTCTTCATGGTTACTATGTTGACTTTGCCCAAACAAAACTACTCCTCTGATTCAACACATACAGTTTGGATTATCTCCTGTATTGATATTCCTGTCTTGACTCGAGCCAGGGATTCTCCTAGGAGGAGAGAATTGATAGCAGTACCTCCTCAACTATAAAGGTAACATGAGCATTACATATGTGTCATGGTTCTTGACTTCTTGCACCTGGCAATTAAGATTAATTTTTGTATCTGGCCTTAGCGGAAGACTAACATATCCACATTTCTTTTAAAACTAATAATGAAGTACTAAAGAAAGAAAAGGAAGAAGCAGTTCTTAAATGTAATGCACTTTTTTCTGTCAAACTCATCTACTTAGGACAGATCCAAGAATCAAGGATAAGAAGAAAGAGGCTTTTAAACTACATATAGATGATGTTTGAAAATTCAGACCTTAAAAATACATCGGGTTCACTTAGAGCCTCTTTATTTACTAATTTTTCCTCTTAATTGCAAACACATATGTTTTCTAAATGCTTTATCTGTTTTACTTAACATGTTTTCTAAATGCTTTATCTATTTTTACTTAACTTAATCCTCATAGCAATCCTGTGAGGCTATTATAACCCCCATTTAACATATGAGGAAACTGTCTTGGACAGGTTACATCATTGCCCATAGTTATACGGCTAGTTTTGTCAGAGCTGGGATTCAAGTTCATGTGTATAGCCACTTTTTATTTTGACCTGTGAATTTTCTTAACTCATAATTCCAGGAAGCCCAGTTAAGTGGTTTCTCAGACCAAGCAGCTTAGAAGTTTCAAATTTGAAAGAAAACATAATGACCTAGGATTCCCAATTTAACATATTCCTTTTAATAAGGTAATTACTCAAGAACACAAATATATGTACAGTGGGGTTCTATTATAATGTTATCATAGAAAAATAGTTATTATGGCAAAATAATTAAAAATAATACAGAACTTCAATAATAGAAGAAATAGATAAACTAGGGCACTGCTTTTGAAACTTTAATGTATATATGAATCACATGGAGACCTTATTAAAATGAAATTTTGATTAAGTCTGGGGAGGGCAAGATGTTACATTTCTGACAAGTTCCCAGATAATGCTGATACTGATTTATGGACCCCACTCTGTGTAGTAAGGAATTTCAGTACCTTCCTATTATGTTTGTTAAGAACAGGTCTGGGACTAAGGAGAGGTAGGTGCCTCACTCATCTCTCCTTAGTTCCATCCCTGGATAAGGATCATGTTTTTAAACACTATTCAGTGACTCTTAGTTATTCTTATAACATAATGAGAAGAAAATTCAAAAATGAAATTTGCACTATTACTCAATTTGACTTAAAAAAGATATAAACTGGGTTTATGACAGCCTAGCTTTGGAGGAAACATTTGCTTCCTGCCACCCACATGTCTGTCTTCAGTCTCCCCCCAAAATCTCATTTTTTTCCTCAGTAAACATGTAAATTAATGGTATAGTGGGGGCTTCAGTCAGGGCATCTTCCAAAACAAATAGTAAAGGGCAAATATTTTTAAGAAAAAGGGTAGAGAAATAAATACTTTTTTTATGCAGAATTATGGTTTAGAGTAGAGAATCCTACTTTTTAATATTTATTGATTTGCTACTTTTTAAGCGTTAAGTTTACTGAGAAGCAAAATCTGTGCTTTTTCTGTATTCTAAACAATGTGTGTGTGTATGTGTGTGTGTGTGAGTGTGTGTGTTTATATAAATAAACACCCTTTACATTGCTGCATCCTTTTTTAGTAAGGTAGGCCAAGCAGGCTTTTAAAGGGAGATTGGTTTTCCTTTCAACCTTTAAAATTCAGTAACCTGAATCTAGAAGTGAAGGGTCTTTCACTATAGAGCAGGGAAGGAAGTAAAAAGGAGGCAAGATAGGAAAGCCTGATACATTTAAAATCTCATTCTCCTGGAGAAGAGGGTGTTCGGCACAGAAAGAATTCCTGAAAGCCACATAGGGGTGTTCTTGAGGATTTGGTTGAACACCACACTGTGCATTCAATTTGAAACCCCTAGAAGTTGGCAAGGATAACTTGTAAAGAATGAAAACTTACCAGTTCTTCCTGAGAATGAGCCCTAGAATAAAGGTTCCTCTACACAAGTTCTAAAAGAGCTTAAAACCAAGCCTCCAAAGAATCTTGTTAATCTGCAGGTAACTTTACTGTCTGGCAGTTTAACACTCTATAAATTAATACAAAAAAATCTAGCACTCAGCAACATAAAATTCAAGTAAATTGTATCTAGTTAAGCCTTACTTGATAAACAAAGGAGCAAGAGAAAAATCTCAGAACAAGGAGACAATAAAAATAGACCCTAAAATGGCAGAGATGGTACAATTAGCAGACAAGTACGGTGAAGCAGCTATTGTAAATATGGCCCATGTAAATAAACATAATGAGAATTGGAATATCTAGAGATTTAAAAATGTAGTAACTAGGTGGGATTAAGTGCAGATTAGATCCTTTGGGAGAAAAGGTCTGTGAACTTGAAAACGACGAGAATTCATCCACGGGATAGAAAAAGGACTGAAAAAGATGAAAGCAACTTGGTGCCCTATAAGATAAATACCATGAGTCTAACATAAGTGTAAGTGGAGTCTCAGAATTTTGGGGTGAGGGCAAGAGAGAAAAAAAATTTAAATAAATAATGGCTGAAATTTCCCCCAATTTGAAGTAAGCTCTAAACCCATAGGTCCAAAAAATTAAACAGACCCCAGGCAAGATACATACATTCCAAGGCGCAGCATAAGAAAATTGCTGAAAATCAGCGATAATGAAAAAATTTTAAAAGCTGTCAGAGGGGAAAAAAATACATTGCATACAAAGGAATACAGTTAAGAATTTAGACAGCAGACTTATAAGAAACTATTCAAACCAGAATGCAGTTTAATAGCATTTTTTAAGTGCTAAAAGATTGTCAACCTAGTATTCCATAGCTAACAAAAATATTTTAGGACGTTAAGGAGGAAAAAACATAAGAGAGGAAGAGCTTTTTTAGACAAAAATTAAGACAACTTATTACCAGCAGACTTACGTTATAAGAAATATTAAAGGAATTTCTTTAAGCAAAAAGGAAATGGTAGCAGATGGAAATTTGGACTATACAAAGGAATAAAGAATCCTTGAAATGTCTCATGTCAATAAACATAAGAATTTTTTTTCTTTGTATTTCAGTTTTTTTTTTAAGGTAACCCTTTGAAGCAAAAAATAATAACAGTGTCTGTCTAGTGGAGTTATAACATGTAAAAGTAAAATGTGTGACAACAATAGCTCAAAGAATTGGATGGGGAAAGGAGTCATATTATTGTAATAGTCTTAGACATGAAGGTGTAATGTGTTTTGAAGGTAGGTTATAATAAGTTAGAGAGCATCCCCTTAAAAGGTTGGAAAAAGAGAGTTTTAACTAATAAGAAACCATTGGTGAATATGAAATGAACTCCTAAAAAAAAAAAATCCAAAAGAAGATTAAAAAAAAAAAAGGGGGGGGGAAGGAACAAAACAGAAGGGACAAATAGAAAACCTGCAACAAGATGGTAGAACTATATACAACCATGTCAGTAATCACATTAAATGTAGATGATGTACTCTAATTAGAAGGCAAAGATACTCAGATTGAATAAAAAAGTAAGAGTAAACTCTATGTTTTTCTCAAGAAACTCTTGAAATAGGTTAGAAAAAAAGTTGGAAAAATATATACAATGTAAGTCCTAGGTAACAGAAAACTGGAGTGGCTAATATTAATATCAGAGTGAGCTTCAGAACAAATGATGTTAATAAGGTTAAAAAAAGACACTTCGTAATGATAAATGGATCAATATTTCAAGATGAAATAATAACTTTAAATGCAGCCAATATGCTACATTGTCAAAATACATGAAGCAGAAACCAATAGAGCTGAAAGAATACATTGAGAAATCTATTCTAATTGGACATTTCAGCACTGATAAAAGTAATTGATGGGACAAGTACAAAGAATATCAGGAAAGATTAGATATGTGTATAACAACACTGTAAACTAATTTGATTAGTATTTATAAAACATTTCACTCAAGAAGAGCAGAGTTTATATTCTTTTCAAGTGCATGTGGAACATTCATCAACATAGACCACCACATGCTAATATATAAAACAAGTCTCATTAACTTTAAAATACTGGAAGTTATGCATAGTATGTCCTCTGACCCCAACAATTAAGTTAGAAATGAATATCAGAAAGGTATCTGAAAAATCCTCAATATTTGTAATTACACCAAATGCTTCTAACACATTGGTTAAAAAAAATAATAAAACAGGGAAATTAAAAGTTGTCTTGAAGTGAATCAGAATGAAAACACATAAAAATCCGAGAGGTTTAGCTGAAGCAGTGCTCAAATTTTTAACTTTAAATACGTGTATTAGAAAAGAAGAAGGGGATAAAATAAGTGATCTAAATATCCACCTTAAGAAGCCAGAAAAAGAAGAGCAAATTAAAACCAAAGTAAGTAGAAGGAAGGAAATAATCAACAAGAACAGAAATCGAAGAGATGATCAAGGAAACCAAAAGCAGCCTTTTTGAAAAGATGAATAAACCTCTAGGTAGTCTAACCAAGAAAAATAAAGAAGGAGGAAAACACATGTTAGTAAGTATAATATCAGGATTGAAAGAAGGGATGTCATTACATATTCTACAGAAATTAATAGCATATAGAAGAAATATCATTTAGAAATAAGTTTGACAACACTGATGAAACAGAGAAATTCCTTGGAAGACACACATTACTGAAATTTGACTCTGGAAGAAATAAAATTAGAGTAGTACCATATCTTAAAGAAGTTATATCCTTAGTTAAAACCCTTTCCATACAAACAAAGCAAACCAGAAACAAAAACCAAAAGAATTCCAATCCCATAACTGGATGTTATAATGTTGTAACTGATGAATTCCATCAAACATTTAAAGGAGAAATAATTCAGAAAATAGAGAAAGAAGGAACACATCCCAACTCATTTTAGGATATCAGCATTATGTTGATACCAATCAAGGTACAGATATTACAAGAAAACTATGAACAAATATCCTCATGAACATACAAGAAAAGTTTTTAAAGATTAGTAAATTAAATCCAGCAGTATATAAAAACATGGGTTTTTCCTGGGTGTGCAAGCTTGGTTTAATTTTAGGATATTCCCCTAGTGTAAGTCATCACTTTAACAGGAAAAATGGGAAAAAGCTATACAGTACTGTGAATAGTTGCAGAGAAAACAATGGACTAAATTCAAGAGCCATTCATAAAAGGAATCTCTTGGGAAACTAAAAACAGAATGGAACTTTCTCAGCTTGAGAAAAGACATCTACATATAATCTCTAACTAAAATCTCATTAATATCACAAGTTAGAATGCTTTCCCCCTAAGATAAGAAACAAGGCAAGGATGCCTACTCCCTCCTTATGTCTGTCTAGCACTGTGATGGAGACCCCAGCCAGTGTAATAGGCAATAAAAAGAAAGAAATGGCATACAGATTGCCAAAGTAGACATAAAACATCTTCATTTGCACGTAACATGGTCATGTATAGAGAAAATGCTGAGCGATCTCTCAAAAGCCACTAGAATTTGTAATTGAATTTAGCAAGATTATAGGACACAAAGTAGATATACAAAATCAGATGTATGTGTATATACTAGCAATGAAAAATTGGAAATTGAGATTTTAAATCTGTATGGAAATGCAAAGGACCTAGAAAAGTTAAAAAAAAAAAATTGACAAGAACAGTATTGGAAGTTTCAAAACTTCCTCTACTTTTTAAAAAATTTATTTATTTGAGAGAGAGAGAATCTCAAGCATATTCCCTGCTTAGTGCAGATCCTGATACAGGGCTCAATCCCATGACCCATGAGATCATGACCTTAGCCAAAATCAAGAGCTGGATGCTCAACAGATCAAGCCATCCAAGTGCCTCAAGACTTTCTCTACATTTTAAAGCTTCCTCTTTAAAGCCACAGTGATCAAATCAGTGTTGGTTTAAAGTAGACATGTATATCAATGGGATAGAATAGAGAATCCAGAAACAAACCCACACTATATAGTCAATTGATTTTTGATAATTATGCCAAGGTAATTAAATGGAGAAAAAATAGTCTTTTCAACATATGGTACTAGAACACCTGGATATCCAAATGTTTTTTTAAAAATTAACCTCAACCCTTATTTTTCATATATAAAAATATCTTGAGAAGAATCATGGATCTGAAACTGACTGAAACTGATTGAAACTGAAACTATAAAACTTTAAGAAAAAAATCACAGAAAATATTCGTGAAGTTGGGATAGGCAGAGATATCTTAGGACACAAAAAGCATGAACCATAAAAGAAAAATTGACAAATGGGACTGTATCAAAATTTAAAACTTCTATTCTTTGAAAGATATCATTAAGAAAATGAAAAGGCAGTCTTTAAACAGAGAGAACATATGCACTATATATATATATATATATATATATATATATATATATATATATATATCTGACAAATGACTTGTGACCAGAATATATAAAGAACTTTTACAGCCCATTAATAATAAGACAACCCAGTTAAAAAAATGTGCACAAGAAAATAATGAATGGCCGGTGCAGCACAGGAAAAGAGATTCAATATCATTAAACCTCAGAAAAAAACCCAAATCGATACAATGAGATACCACTATGTATTTGTCAGAATAGCTAAAATTAAAAATTTAAAAAGAGCACCTGTTAGCTGAGATGTAGACCAGTTGGACTTTCATATATTTTGCCATGGGGAAAGTGAAATGATAAAACTATTTTAGAAAACACTTTGGTAGTATTACAAAGGTAAATATTATTGCCATAAGATGCAACAATTTTACTCCTAAATATTTACCCCAAAGAAATGAAAGTCAGTTTACACACACACCTGCGCATGAATGTTCATAGCAGCTTTATTCATAATAGCTGCAAGCTAGGACCATCAACTAGTGACTAGATAAACACACTGTGGTATATCCATGCAGTGGAATATTACTTGGCAATAAAAGGGGCTAAAGAACTGATACACACAGCATGAATGACTCTCAGAAACATTATGCTGAGTTAAATAAGCCGGACACAAAAGAATCCAAATTCTATGATTCCATTTACTGCCTTGGATTACTATATCAGAAATGTTAGAAAAGGCAAATTTAATCATTAGTGATAATAAGCAGACAAGTTGTTGCCTGCAGCTGAGAGGTCAGTGTAATTGACCTGGATTGGGTCTGAGAAAACTTTTGGCATGAGTGTGTTCTGGTGGTGATTATAGGGACATATGGATATACATTTGTAAAATGCATTGAAATATGCATGAAAATGCACATATTTTACTGTATATAAACTGTAGTTCAATAATGTTTTATTTTTTTAAGATTATTTATTTATATGAGAGAGAGTATGAGCAGGGAGAGGGACAGAAGGGGAGGGAGAGGAGGAGGGAAAGAATCTCAAGCAGACTCTGTGCTGAGTGCAGAGCCCTTTGCTGGCTTGATCTCGTGACCCTGAGATCATGACCTGAGCTGAAACCAAGAGTCAGATGCTTAACTGACTGAGCCACCCAGGCAGCCCTAGTAATGTTGTTTTAAAAAGCATTCCACAAATATTGAAAGTTATTTAGCAAAAGATTAACTCTGTCTAATAGTAGAAGACCTCTGTATAAGACTGATACTGAGTCAACCTGAAAAGTCTGTTCAGATAAATCAGTATATACAATAGAAACAATAATACATGAATTAAATATCCTTAAGCAAGGAAAGAGAATAAATGAGTTCTCGGTATACTTTCTAGCCTGTGATTTGATATATTGGAATAGGACCCGAGCATCCTTAGATTTCACTGATGTACTTTTCTGTCTTCTTAAATAGATATTTGATATTAGATATTTGATAGTGTCCTTGGCACTAAGATGAATCCAGCTAAAATGAAGTGATTACACAGAATTCATTCTGGGTTTTGTTTTATTATTCTTTTGCATTTTTCTAATCAGAATATGTACATAATACTCCAGTGTCTCTTAGAATCTATTCTTCATTTTAGAAACAGGACCTCTAGATTTTACCTGAGCATATATATGGCCGTCCACCTAGAAACTACATTGTTCTGCTTTTCTTGCAGCAGGGTGTGACTTTGTGGCTAATAATAGTTGAAAGATGATTGTATAAGGTTAACCCCTTCAAAACAAGCCACATGTCCTAGACTTTCTCTTTTCCCTTTCTGCTTGACTGGCATGTTATATCAGGTGTAGCAACCATCTTAGGTCCAGAGCTGGAGGTCATGTAAAAGATAATAGAGCCAGTGTAGGTCCGTGGTGATCTTGTACAGCATACCTTTCCTTGCCACCCAATATTATAACATGAAAAAGAATTTCTAACTTGAGCTACTGTATTTTTTTTTTTCAAAGATTTATGTATTTTAGAGAGAAAGTGAGCATGAGCAGGAGCGGCAGTGGCAGAGGGAGAGATTCTCAAGCAGACTCCATGCTGAGCGCAGAGCCCCACACAAGGCTTGATTTCATGTGGCCCTGAGATCACAACCTGAACCAAAACCAAGAGTTGGACACTTAACTAACTGTGCTACCCAGGCGCCCCTGAATCTCTTTGTTATAGCAGAAAGTTTATACACTAATTCAAAGGAAAGCATTTAAGAATTCTATTTTTCTCTGTGTACTTTTTGAATATATTGAAATATTAGATATATTTTAGGGGGCAGTCTCAATTAAAATAATTATTTAAGAGAGTGTTTCTCAAAGTTTAAGTTACTTTTAAACTTTATGTACTAATTATTATTAAATTGATATACAGATTTTCTTCAACTTACAGTGGGGTTATATCCTGATAAACCCATTGTACATTGAAAGTATCTTAAGTTAAGTTGACAATGCATTTAGTACATCTAAGCTACCAAACATCATAGCTAGCTCAGCCTACCTTAAGCATGCATGACACTTATATTAGCCTGCTGGGCAAAATCCTCTAACATAAAGAATGTGTTATAATAAAATGTTGAAAATTTCATGTAATAAATTGAATGCTCTATTGAAAGTGAAAAACAGAATGGTTGTATGTGTTTTAAGCCTATTGGTCATTTACCCTCATGATTGTGTGGCTGACTGGGAGCTGTGCCTGCTCGGCATCATGAGAGTTCAGTGTTACTGTTACCAGTTTTTCGGTGTTATGTTGTTAACCTGGGAAAAGTCAAAACTCAAAATTTGAAGTACAGTTTCAGCTAGAATTATTATCTGTTACCAACTTTTCTATAATTTTTTTGTCTAGTCTGTCAAAGGCTTAAAGATATAAATCATTAATTTATTACTTTTTCCTTATATTTGTATCGGTTTTTGGTTTAGAATGTGTGTTAATGTATTATTTGCTTTCAGCATCTCAATTGATAATTATACTTTTGTCAGAATAATATGACTTTCTTCCTAATTTTTGCTATGTGCTTTGTATTTTAGCTGACATGAATATTGCTACCTTAGTTTATATTTCCCTATATGTCTTTATACTTATTATATTTGCTCTTTCTTTGTCATGTCTTTTAGATATTTCCTAAAAGTAGAGTATAGCTAGATTTCATTTTTTAACCTAGTGAGAACCTTTTCTTTTAAGGATATTTTAAATCATTTATATTTATTGTCAGAATTGATCTAATTGGTTTTACTCCATTGATCAAGTTTGAAGCTTGTTTGAAGCCTTCTGTTTTAAATTCTTTTTTGTTTCCATTGTGTTTTGGACTTCTTGCTCTTTGATTTAAAGTTTATCTTCATTTAATTTGGTTCTGATTTTTTCAATTTATGGGAACACCTCCAGTTATTTACTAGTCAGCTTGTTTTGGAGATGTCCCTGTCATTACTATATAAGTAATACAGGGCATGCAGTCACATTCTCATTAATGTTAGCGTCGTGAGAGAAGCTGTCCTTTCAGTGCTTTGAGTCTCTGATAGGCTGTTAGCCTATCTAGAACGTTCCTTGTCAAGAGAGTGTACCAGCTCCATTCCCTTTCTATAATAAGGAAGCTTGAATATGGGGCTTTCCCATTTTTTTCACATTATGCTTAAAGACTATTTAGGGAAGTAGGGGCTTAGATAGCACTCAGTCTTGTCTTGGAAACAGTGTGGAAAGAAGCAGCCTGTGGCAGTTGCTAGGGGCAATATCTTTAAGAAAATAGTGATGTTGCAAAGTTATTTTTAGAGTTATTTTCATTCATGTATACATATATATGAATGAATGACAAGACTTCCATCTTGTCATATATATATAGATATCCATCTCTATCTATCTATCTCTCTCTCTCTCTCTCTCTCTCTATATATATATATATATATATATTTTTTTTTTTTTTTTTTAAAGCAGATAATTATGTGGCTGGACTACCAAGATGTAGGGAGTGAAGTGAAGCTGAGAACAGCCTCTCCGGGATTACAGGTTATAGTGAAGTCTCTTGCCAAGAGACTCATCTTAGTGTGGTATGTGGACGGCATAAGGGCTGAGGAGGCAGGAAGGCCTTTTTTTCCCCAGCTTTGGTTCTCTGTTTTTCTTTGTGACCATGGCAAAACACTCAGCTTTTCTGGGCCTCAGGCTAGATCTGTGAAATGAGGAAGATGACTCTCGGAGATCCTTTCTAACTTTAAAATTCCATGACTGGCCAGGACCCCAAAGATAGCAAAGAAGTTTCCATTTGACAGCAGTTTTATTTTTAATTTCATTAAGCAAAGAAATCAGCTTAATTTCATCTTGCAGAGTCAAGAGGAATAAATCACTTATCTTATTGCTTTGAGTGCAGAGAGTTAGAAGAAGGGATCATATATGACTTGTGTGTTTATGTTCTGACCTAATATTAAGTAAGTGACACGTGCTGTGCTGGAGATCCCAGTTAAAACACGTGGAAGTAGTCTTCTCATACAATGACTTAGAGGAATGTGAAATCACTCCTTTTCCCTGAGAAAATGTGGAAAGATATTTATCTAGACTCCCAGAAGGTGATTCTAGGATATGTGCTTGTCTTGAGATTGAGGGTGCTGGGACGTGGGCCCACTGGGTGATAATAGTCAGACATGAGACTAAAGGTCACACTGAAGGTCTTTCATTGATGAGCTCCGGAGTGGTCAAAAGGCTGCTGGCACTAAATTCATGTTTCACAACATCAGCGAGAGGATGCTTCCCAAGCTGGCTTTTTGTCATAAGCTAAGCTGGACATGGTCACAAGCAGGGTGGGCAGATAGAATTTTGAAATAATGAACATGTCACAATGGTAAGAGAGCGAGGAAACAGTGCTGACTGAATAAAATCTATACAGCAGTCAAAGGGTGATTCTTTTTTGAAGAAAGGCTTTGTTCTGGCTCGGTTCTGGATGCTGAGCCACTGACAAAGGCTTCATCTGGGGCAGCACGGAATAGATCATGCAAGCAGACATTAGTTGCTTCTCTTCTCTAGTCATCACTTTTCGGACTTTCATTTCCCTCCCTACCAAGAGCTTCTGGGGAAAAAGGAGAATTGTTTCATTTCAGAAATGTGTTTTATTCTAGTAAATAAAGACATGTTATGAATAAATCCAAGTAAAATACAAGTAAGTTAGAAGCTTGGATTAAAAAATGCAGGTGATAGGCTTTTATGAAGCGCTGTTGTGTGGTAGGCCCACCTAGGGATGTGGAGGTCAACATTCAGTGGCTTCTGTCCTTAAGAACCTAACTTGAGTAAGGCAGATGGATAAATGGTTAATACTTTTTTTCTTGGTAGAGGAAGACCTTTGTTATTGATAGTAACAACCGGAATTCTAGACTCTTCTGTGGGACACAGGATTCCTCTTCTCTTCAGCCTGTACATAGAAGGGTACTATATGTCATTATCATGCAGAAGGTTATTCACCTTCTGCTGGACTACCCGGGTAAAGAGTTGCAAAATACAGCTTCTTCACAAAGGAATTAATGTCATGGCCATGGGCTTTCAAGGGTAAATTGCTAAGACTATGTTTCATTGTTTTTGTAGAGCATCTGCTCTATGCAAGGCTCTGTGCTAGATGTTGAGACTACAAGGTTAGATAGAATCCCTGTTCTTAAGATGTTTATAGTCCAGAAGGAGATGAGTAAATGGATAAGTAGAGCCCAGGGTACATGGAGACATACAGGAGGGAATAAATCATTAGAATGCACAGGAGAGAATGATGCAGGGAACTTTCCATGTGTTCTAATAGAACTAAACAGTCTCAAAGAACCTATTTAATGGTTGTAGTGAGCTGTGCTAAAGGTTCTTTTTTTTTCTAAGAGCTATACATTTCTGATGTTAGGGATAATAATAACAGCCAAAAACTTCACAATGTTTTACTCTGTGTCAGGCACGGTTCTGGTGCTTTATGTATAACCAGTTAAGTAATCCTTACAGTCGTCCTATAAGGTAGGTATTAGTATTAACCTAGAAACTGAGGCACAGAGCACCTGAGTAACTTGACCGTTGACAATTACTATGAAGTAGATCTAGGACTTGTTTCCAAACTTGATGTTCTTAACTACTGTGAGAAGTTAAGCTGTCTAAAATTAAGAGAGTTGACTACTGGGGGAACCATTGTACATTTTTGTAGGTCCAGCAGCTTAATATTAATGAGTCTACAGCTGAACATCTAGGAGGAAAAAAAATGTCAGTACATGTGCTGCTTATTTTCTAGAAATAAAGCTGTATATTATTATTATTATTATTATTATTATTGGAATTGCCCTGTGGCAGCTACAAATGATAACTAGAATACTTTATTTGAAATTATAGGAAAATAACTTTTGATCAAATACTGTTCCCCATTAATTTACAGAAAGGGGCTTTCTTGAATTTTGAATATATCTAAAGAGATTGCACAGCCTCCCACAATCCCTGAATCCCACAGCTCTTTGAGGTGGGGATTTCCTATTAAAGCCCATTGTCTCCTGGACAAGGAAGAGGCTACTTTCTCTAGTGTTCATCTATTGAAATGTCGGTCTCTTTTTTACAGCAGTGGAGGCCTTTAATTTATTAGCTGGATTTGTAAATTGAAGGGCCCAGGCTGGCTGGATCTGTGGTGCATGTGGGTTACCTCCCTGCCTGAACCACAGGAGGCCCTCTATTTGCTGCACTGAGGGAGTTAATAAGAGCTTTTGTGACCCAGTTTGCCCACAGTTTATGGGCTCAAATCTAGATGATCTGAAAGAAAAAAGAATGGGATGAAAAAGTCAAAGTTATGGTTGTAAACTAGAAGGAAAGTTAGAATTTTAGAACCAGCATTGGTATGGCACAGAAAAGAATTAGAAGTTAGGAAGAACCTAGGAAGAAAGATTTTTAATTAGAACAGCACTCAAGACATTTGAGATTGTTATGATGATTTTAAGTAGGCAACCCTTTGGCTTTAAAAAGAATCAAGGACTTGATTTTCTGTCTGTAGTTTATTAAATGTAAACAGAAAATTTAAAGAGAAAAGGTAATCTTTTTATGTAAAACTGTTTTGATTTATGGCTTCCTGGACTTTGAAAGACTCCTTGCCCCTTGATTAAATACATTGAGTTCTAAAACTTAGTAAATATATTTTTTGTGCACCAGCAGGTATTTTTAATATACCAATTAGGAGTATCATTAGGAAGATTATTGAAAGCAGTATGTAATATAAAACTTAGATGGTAATCCTAAAGAAAATGAGGTTTCAGACATCGTTTGGATACATTTCCTAAAAATAGAAGTAAACTTTTCATGTACTACTGAAATCAACTATAGGAATGAAGCTAAGATTTTGTGTAAAGATATTTTCTATTTTGCTTTTTAAAAAATTAATTTTATTAGCTATCAAAGTTCCCTTTGACCACCCCCCCATCCTCCCAGAGGTCATCATTTTGTCATTCATTCATCCAAAAAGTTTTTTTGAATATTTATATGCATATGTTTGTATACATAGAATGGATATTTATGTTTTGCGTAGATTTTAAAAAAACAACCTGTGGAATATATTGTTTGCTTGTTCATTTTAAATATGGCCTTCTGTCATGTTTTGTTTTTAATTCTTCAGTAATGTTACTAATTACAGCTGACATTTATTGAGTAGTTACTCTGTGCTAGATGAGATATTTAGCATTTTTCATATAATTTAGCTTAATAATCTTTACAATAAGCTTCAGAGGTGAGTAAAAATAGTTGGCTTTGTAGGAATACATTTTTACCTTCATTATACCTCACATTTACATTACATTACTAATGCCAGTAGTTTATCATTCTTTAATAAGGTTTCAAAAATAAACGTGAGGAATACTCTATACAAGTTGGTAAGAAAACAACTTTTAGTTCTGTTAGTTTTGTTACTCTTGCACAGTTAGCCTTTCACTACCAAGTCCCCAGAGGGGGTGTTTTTGCGAAGCCAGAAGGAGGGAAATGTGAGGGGAACTCCTGCTCACCTTTTAGGAATGCAGAGGTAATTTTTGTCATATTTGATCATTCTCAGTAAAGAACAGACAACCCCAGACATTCCTCACTAGTTAATGGTTTTAAAAGTCCTTGCCTGTGATAATATCCTTATTTTGGGGAAAGTTGTAGGTTACAAGACCTAAGTGGAAGGGGGTTTGTTTTTGGAAGATGCTTCTCCCTGTGCCCTTAGTCATTCTGGTATGAGGAACAGAGAGAGGTTGTTGCAGTGGGAGCTTGGACAATTTTTTTTTTTTTTTTTAATGGGAATTGGTAGAAAGGGAGTGATAGTGAGTGGATCGAAAGGGAAAAAAAAGGTTGTGTTTATTATGTCTTCCTTTGGAGGAAATTTTCAGAATTTCATGACAAAATGAATGAATGAGATAGCTTTTTAGAAAGGTTTGAATCTCATCTCTGCTATTTAACTAGCTGGGTGATCTTGAAAAAGCCACTTTCTGCTGTTTGAATCAAAAGATAATAACATCCACTTTATAAAGTTGTAGGGTTGAAATTATATAAAATGTTTTATATATTGGGAAGTACTGTACAAATATGCAAATATTAGGTGATAGTCTGACTATTTTTATTATCATAACTCTTGTCAAGAAGGCTGTCTACAGTTTGCCTCTTTTAACTATATTGCCTCTGTACTGAAGATTTAACCTCCTTGTTGCTCCTATCCTTTATTACTTGCAAGAGAGTACTATATTAGGGCTCTCTTATTTTCCAAATAGAAGAAGTGGCCTTACTGCTGAATCATTTAACAAATATCGAAGGCCTAATATGTATCAGTTAGCATTTTAGGCCCAATTTAAGAACTGAAAAGATCATTGACAGTAACTCAAAAGAGGAGATACGCTGAAGGTCCCAGTAATCATCATTTCATTGTCATTATACATTCATGTTCACAGACATTTTTGATCTTTTGTCTTCAAGATAAAAGTAAGCAAATATAAATTAACATCTGTGTACTTAAAAAGGTGTAATCCTGTTGCAGTGCAACATTGTTTGGAAAAAAAAAACAATCAAATTATCTTGCTGTGATTTCTTTTTGGTTATAATACTTAAATTATTTTGAAGATCCCAAACAACATTCAGTGGGGATATGAAGTGTTTATCAGAATAAGACATGGGTGAATGGTGGTTAAGAAGTGCTAGAAGTAAGCTCTTGTTTCCAGATGGGGAGGTGGTTACACTGAGTTTCTATTTGGTGCCCTTCAGGGTCCTCATTTAATGGGGAACTGATCTTTGTGTGAAAGCCCCCTCAGTTGTCTGGTTTCTTATTTAGAATTTGTTTATTATTTTGCTCCCTGTCATCCCTGTAATGCTTCTCCTAACATAAAGGTTAACATAAACTCAGAGTCCATGGAAAGAACAAGCAACTTTAACTTATTGAAGAGTTATCAGATTGCCTCTCTGGGAGCCATAAGAAATCAGTTGTTTTAGGCAACTAGGAAGTCTGCAGTTTAAATCTCATTTGCCATTTGACTGATGTGCCATTTATTATACAAAAACACTACTGGTATAGGCTGTTTTCTGAAGAAGATACATGTACTTTGGAGGAGGCACTTTGCTAGAAAAAATAAAATCCTTTGGTTTTATTGTTCCTCTTCTGGATAGTTCTAAAAAGCTTTTGACTTTTACCTGTGGTTTGCTTTGTCATCTCTGTTTACTTTCATTTATTTCTTAACCTACTCTTTGTGGCAAGCCACCTCTATCCCGAAGTTATACCAATGAAAAAAGTTAAACCTTATTTCAAAGTGATCTGTGAAATTCCATTCCATATTTTAAGCTTAGCCCATTGGAAATATCACTTTTTTCTTTATTTATTTTTCTGCCCCACTCATGCCCTCACTGTCTGAGGACCATGGATAGGGTTTGTTTGTTTGTTTGTTTTTAATTAATCTCTTTTAAACTAACCTGTCTATGGAAACTGAATATTTCCCCTTTTCTGAAAGGAAGGCAGTTGTGTAAGAATAGCTTGTTTTCTTGAGATCCCAAGCCAGGGGTCTCTAGAGGAGTCTAGGATCGCACGTTTGCTTTTCCAGATTTGAAACAAGAAATATTTAATTTGCCTTGACTCCACCTAAACTTCTTAAATAGAATTCAAAATTAGTTGATTTCTCTGAGCTTCTGGTTTGTAATGCTGAAGAACTTCTACATAGAACAGATAAAGGATGGAGTAAGAATTTCTGATTCGGTTGCGTATTATTTATTGTGGAAAGAATGTTTTCCCTACAGACTGACTAGGAACAAGATGTTTAAACATAAGCCAGGGTGGAGACCTATTTGTTTGGTCAGCTTCAGAGGAGCCACGTTTCCCTACTTGTGATGCGTCTGCCAACTATTCTGTCCCCCCACCCCTGCCTGATTCTTCAAGTTTCTTTGGAATTTTTACTTAAGGCTCTGTTGGATAAGGCAGTGATACAGTGCATACGTGGCGATTAGAAAGGCTAAAGGCAGTTTTCTGGAGCAACATGATTTTAGCATGGCATGAATTTTGGCTGGGCTGTGAGTGTGTGTGTGTGTGTGTGTGTGTGTGTGTGTTTATATAAAATGGCTTCTTTCCTTTTTCCCAGTCCCCCTCTGCTGTTGGTCTGTGTATTCACATGGCTGGATGGCTGCAGGAGTCCATTTATCACAGGCAGTAGGAGGGGGTGTGGAGATATGAAAGGGTTACTGTTCACATTTCCTGTGTAATTCCCTCTGATCTTACTGAGCTGTAATTTCTTTCTTGATGTTAAACATTCCCAGGCTCCTATAACCTTCTAGCCTGCTTGCTGTGGCCAAGTTTGTCCCAGGTGATCATGTAGGCGAACCTCCTGTTTTAAAAGGCTGGAAATCTCTCCTTCCTTCGTGAGATAGGCTACATGCTCATTCCTTTGCAATCCCAGAAGAAATCCCTGTGATTTAACACAAGAACAGAGCATAACCTACTAGTTTTAAAAATCAAATTTAGTATCCAAGTGTGTTGTCCAGTTAACTGTGTAGGTTTTAAAATCTCCTGATTCCTGGTTTAGTGAATTTCTAGTTAAATGAAAGCCCATCCATCTGTTAAAGATTGCATTCTTTCTTCTTAACACATTGAGAAATGGGTTCTGATTCTAAAAGTAAAA
The DNA here is from genome assembly GCF_002288905.1 of Enhydra lutris kenyoni. NCBI lineage: Eukaryota > Metazoa > Chordata > Mammalia > Carnivora > Mustelidae > Enhydra > Enhydra lutris. The sequence continues at coordinate 13,542,217 of NW_019154126.1, read as the reverse complement.
TTTGTCTCTACCATGTTACTTTCAGCTTGCTTAACTGCTAGATCATTTTAAGTTGCCTCAAATGCAAAGCTGTTTAACTGAAACTGCCACATTTCTGCTTCGGTTCTGTTCAGGTTGTAGTTGAGCATACGGAGGCTACTGGTACTTGTAATTTTCTCCTTTTTCTCTGGTTTTAAAAGTATATAGCAGCTCATTTTTATTCCACAAGTTTTTAAATATACATTTTCACGGTTGCCAAAGGTTTTCTATTTTTGCCTTTCCCCTTAAGTTTTAGAAGAAAATGCTGTGCTCCTGTGAAGCCTAAGACTATGTCAGCAGCTGCTGGTGAACTGATAGGGGCAGGGGGTCCCTGGGCCAGCACTGCCCTCATTGTTAGGTAAGGAGTGTTTCTTTAGACAGGGCTCTGGGTTTGCTTGTGTCGCTAATAGCACATCTCTGTGTCTTCATTCAACAACTTGGGAACCTTAGGGTTTGGGGACAGACTAGAAATGAAACAACATCTCTTGGAAGGAGCTTTTAGGATAATTTAAGCTTGCTGGTGTTTAGGCTGAAGTAAACTATTTGTATTGCTTAAAACAGTGAGATAAAATACTCTTTATGCATCTTAACCATGTGTAATATGGTTTTACACAGAGGTGGGTAGATGAATTTTTAGATTGATTCTGTTTGGATTTGCCTTAGAGAGCCAACAGGAATGGTTGGTGTTTCTCATTCACCTTTAGTTCCCCTAAACGAAAAACAGAGCCTGCCGCGCCATGGGCTTTCAATAATGGTTTGTTGAATGAGTGAATTAAGCTGACAGATTACGTCTGTGGATTCTTACTTGTTCTGTATATGCATTATTATGTGTATGTCTAATAATGTTTCTCTCACCCTTTTTGTTAGTCTCTAATGATAGATCTTGTTCGAAGTCCTTTGTTATTAAACAGTTAATTCTCTCAAAGCATTTTGTGCCCAAGTCCATAAAAGTGTTGTACTCCTGGCTGGTCTAACCACGCCACTGCTGTGTCATAGAAAACAATGAGATTTAGTTGTAAGTTACTTAAATTATAGATAGTCTGTTAACATTTCCTAAAACTGATAAGCCTGTTCACTGTTCTCATAATGGAAAAACACTTACATTTTCTCCCAAGGACTCTCTATTCCTAAGACCATCATAAAGCACTGAATAGTAATGTCAGTCATCAACAAATACTTACTAAATAAATCTAAAGTCTTTTAGACATTTCAGTGAATAGAATACATACACTAGTCAAGCTGAACAACAACTTATGGTACATTAAATGTGGGGATGTGCTAAGTGAGCGGCCTGAATGAGACTCATGTAGCTTAGTGGAACGAAAAATCGTTTTGACTTTAACTAGAGAGTGGTGTGAGATTTCATAAAGGAAGTGTGAGTTGGGTATTAGACAAATAGTTGGGTTTTAGCTATAAAGCAATGAGGCTGTTTTACATTTATAAATACTGGTGTTAGTTATCACACTTTCTGTTCCCAACAGCAACGAAGAAACAACAAAAACAAAAAAGCTTAAGTATATGATGGAGCCTTTTCTCCATTGGTGATTTATTTATTCCTTATTTTTTAGTGAAGTACAATTTCAGAATAGCTTCCACTAAGGACATACAACTCTGTTATTTATCGTAAGGATCCACTTCAGTAAGTCCTCCCAAATTAAAATTTCAGTGGGAAGACAGGATATATATTGAAAAGTTATCATTCATGATTATACTTTGGTGTTAAAAGCTTCATCCAATCTCAGTGGCAAGTTTTTAAGAGACTTCACTGCTGATTTATACCTTGATTTGAAATCTGATGTATAAGGAGATAGATCCAAATTTACTGTTTTTTTGTTGCACAGATATAGGTAGCTATAGTAACTTTATAAAAATACAACCTCACAGCAACTTTTTATTAACCTCTTAAAGATTCTTCTACAATAAAGCAAATACTGTAATACTATCCCAAACAAATCAGTTTTGTGAAGCAAATTAAAATATGGCTAGAATTTACATTGAGACCCTTTGATTGCATTTACTTGTTACTACTCACTATTAAAAGCAAACACTTTAGGGGCGCCTGGGTGGCTCAGTGGGTTAAAGCCTCTGCCTTCGGCTTAGGTCATGATCCCAGGGTCCTGGGATCGAACTCCACATCATGCTCTCTGTTCGTCGGGAGCCTGCTTCCTCCTCTCTCTCTCTGCCTGCCTCTCTGCCTACTTGTGATCTCTGTCTGTCAAATAAATAAATAAAATCTTAAAAAAAAAAAAAAAGCAAACACTTTAATCCATTTAATTTTAGAGCCAAGCTTTTATCTCTAGTTTTATTCTTTTATTTCATAAACAAGCAAAGGAAAAACAATACAACAAAGAAATGAAATCAGTTTCTCTAACATAGTAAAGATAGAATTTTAAGACAGTTGCCTGACTTTACTTTTCAGTCTTTTGGCCTTAACATATTTTTGTGACTGCATGCACATCTCTCCATATCCTTATTTGTTCACCTGTTGCTGCCAGTGTGATGATGAATGGAAACTATAACCAATGGTTATTTCCCACATTGTATTTTTGCCTCAGTCTCTCAGGGTATCACAAAGTGATCCGTGATTAAAGAGTTTGGTGGTCAGCTAATTTTATGAAAGGTGGGAGCATCTCAGTGAATATTGATATTTCATTTAAGCCAGTATTTCCCAAATATATTTAACTTTGGAAATGCCCACTGCTTGCCTGCTTGCCTTCCTCTCTGCCCTTCTTCCTTCCTTCCTTTTAGCTTCCTTCTTTTCTTTTTAAAGAATACCTGTTAAAAATCTCCTGTAGAACAAGTTGTAGGAATCATTACTATGAAGGTTATACACACAGACACAGACAGACACACAGATACAACACATACACACGCAATTTAGGTCTGTTGCTTATGTCCATTTTTCTCTTAATCTCTACCTTTTCTAGAGTATAGGATGGGATATAGAAGGAAAAAGAATAATAATGCTTAAGTCTTGCTAGCTATTCTGGTAATGTGTGAGTGGGAAAGAGGCTCCTTTATAAAACAAGATTTGAGATTGGTGTGAGGATTTCAAGAGTTAATACTCTCTGCATTTTATATAGCTCTGAACAAACAGGAGTTGACCAAGCATAACAGAAGTTATTTCTGGGGAGAGGAGAAGGATGGATTGAAGGTAAAATGGGGCTTACACTTTCTACTATACATATTTCTGTTTTGTTTGAATGTTTTTTCCTTAGTGTAAATTTCTTTGGTAAAAATTTTAAGTTCCTTAAAAATAAGGAGTGAAGTAAAAGACCTTACTAGTTGAGAGAAACTCTATAAAAAGAATTGCTTACTCTAAGCTTTTGTAAGTAGTAGCCTCTAGTGCTTTCAAACTCACTTTGTTTAAAAAAATACCAAAAATCGTAAGCCACTTTTTTTTTTTTTTTTTCAGAAACAAGATTATATGAAGTAAGGTAAATCTGTCGGATGAAATTAATACACCTTTCCCTTCCTGTACCTGTTTCTTTCAGTTGTTGCTATAATTCACTATACCATCATTCTCTGTTTTTGTGCCAAGTTAGGGACTGTGTCTTGTCTCTGTATCTTTAGTGCCTAACTCTGCATCATGCCTAATAACTTACTAAGCATTTGATAAGTGTGGATGTGGGTGTTTGTTGCAGGAGACTTAATACCATAATCATTCCTAGGAAAATGCATTAGTGCTTGTCACTTTCAGATCTTTTTTTTTTTTTAAGATTTTATTTATTTATTTATTTATTTGACACAGAGAGAGAGATCACAAGTAGGCAGAGAGGCAGACAGAGAGAGGGGGAAAGCAGGCTCCCTGCCGAGCTGGGAGCCCGATGTGGGACTCGATCCCAGGACCCTGAGATCATGACCCAAGCTGAAGGCAGAGGCTTAACCCACTGAGCCACCTAGGTGCCCCTCACTTTCAGATCTTAAGAGGAGTAAACTTTTTTGAAAACATCCTTAAAATATACTCTATTTTGTTTTTGTGTTATATCTGTCTTCCCTCAGAAAGAATTTAAGATAGTATTCATTAGTACACATAAAATAAAATAATGTTTTAAATAAATGAATAAAATAACAAAGTTGGAGGACTTTGTTACTTCCCAGATTCAAAATTCAATATCAGGTGACGGTAACCAAGACAGTATATCATTGGCGTAATGATAAACTTGCAGATCAATAGAGTGGAATTGAGAGTCCAAGAATAAACCCTTACGTTTTTGGTCCATTGATTTTTTTTTCTTTTTTATTTTTTTAAAAGCTGCTAAAGACTATTCAATAAACAAAGGGTCATCTTTTAAACACATAGTTCTGAAAAAACTGGCATCCATATGCGAAAAAATGTACTTCCTCACAAAAACAACGGTACAAAAAATTAGCTCAAAATTAATTATGAACCTAAATGTAAGAGTTAAAACTATAAAAATCTGAAAGAAAGCATAGAAGAAACTTCACGGCCTTGGATTGGGCAAAGAGTTAGTAGATATAACACCAAAAGCACGAGACATAGAGAAAAAGAGGGATAAATTTGACTTCATTAAAATTGCAAACTTGCCTCAAAAGACACTGTTAAAAAACTGAAAAGACAAGCCACAGAGAAAATACTTGCAGATCATATCTGATCATACCAAGAACGGTATCCAGAACATATAAAGAACTCCAACAGATGAATGATGAGAAGACAGACAACCCAGTTAAAAAAATAAGCAAAAGAATTGAATAGGCATTTCATAGAAAAAGACTTAAATGACTAATAAGCACCTGAAAATGTGCTCATCGTCATTAGTTATTAGGAAAACCCACATTAAAAACACAGTAAGATACTACTCCATGCCCACTAGTGAGGCCTCTTGTCAAAAAAGACATAATATCTCCTGTCTAGGATGTGGGGAAACAGGAAGGCCCATACATTGTTGGTGGGAATATAGAATGGTATACCCACCTTGGAAGACAGTTTGATCATTTCTTTAAAAGTTAAACCAACATGAGGAGCCTGGGTGGCTCAGTCATTAAGGATCTGCCTTAGGCTCAGGGCATGGTCCCAAGGTCCTGGGATCAAGCCCTTCATCAGGCTCCCTGCTCAGCGGGAAGCCTGCTTCTCCCTCTCTTACTCTCCCTGCTTGTGTTCCCTCTCTCTCCGTGTCTCTCTCTGTCAAATAAATAAATAAAATCTTTTAAATGAATAAATAAAATTAAATTAAAATAAAAATGAAACCAACCTAACATATGCATTAGTCAGGTTTCCAGAGAAACACTCAATAGGATTTGTCTATGTATAGGGAGAGATTTATTTTAAGGAATTAGCTCATGTAACTGTGGAGGTTTGGTGGGTCCAAAATATGTGGAGCTTGACAGGCTGGGGACTCAACAAATAATTGCAGTTTGAGTTCAGAGCTAGTCTGCTGGAAAACTAGGAAGAGCTGATGTTGCAGATGAAGTGTGAAGGCAGTCTTCTGGGGAATTTCCTCTCCATTCGAGAGGTTAGCCTTTTGTTCTATTCAGGCCTCCCGCTAATTGGATGAGACCCACCCACAAAATGGAGGCCAATCTGCTTTACTCAAAGTCCACCAATTTAAATGTAAATTTCATGCAAAAACACTCTTCAGTATAATGTTTGACCAAATATCTGGGCATTGTGCCCAATTAAGTTGACACATAAAATTAACTATCACACCATAAAACCCAGCAATTCTACTTCTCAGAATCTTCCCAAGAGAAATGAAAACATGTATCCACCTAAAGACTTGTTTGCAGTTGTTCATAGTACCTTTTTTCATCATGGACAAAAATGAGAAACAATTCAAATGTCCAACTAATACATGGATAAACAAAACATGGTATGTCCATATATTAGAATACTCTTAAGTAATTGATAAATGAAAATACTGATATGGACCAAGGGCAGGACACACAATGCATCTCATAAAAGCCCCTATATTTCCTTGAGGGGGGTCACAAATTTTACTCTAAATTTTCTAAAGAGACCATTCTAAGATGAGATGTTTTTACTAGTGTTCACAAGATCAACATTTATCAGCATTTTAGGAGAAACCTAATAATTATAACTCAAAGGAAAATGTATCCTTTTATTCATAGTGCAGCATATTCAACTCTGCCCTCAAGAGCATCCCTGTAGTAAATAACTGAAGACTCTTTTCTAGAACTGTTTCTTAAACCTCCCTTCAGTACAAGTCTAGTGGCTTAACATCAAAGGCACTTCACTGAATACTGGGTGAATGGTAATGCCGGTGAATAAGAAGGAGAGTGGTAAAAGGACAAAGCCAAGAATGCTGCTCTTTGGTGGTATGTTTTAGTCCAGACATGCGGTTTTAGAAAAATGAATGGGTGTACCAAATAGATATGCAGCAGTTCCGCAGAAGCTTTTTTATAAAAACTGAGTAATGGTTAAGTTTAGCATTTTACTCCCTGGCACGTACCTAGAGTGTAGTAATTCTCAGTTACGGATTAGATATGGAGCCATTTGCTTTAATAGCTAGATTGAGAGTATGGTTGGCATCCTCTGGGGATGCTGGGGAGCCTGAGGAGGAAAAGTATCAGAATAGACTGTCTACCGTATATGAATAGGGGTAGCCTGGAGAAATATGTGCTGATGGGTTATGATTCTCCCTGAGAAATCATTTTGGCTGTTCTCCAGTGTTTAGACCAAGGGATCATTCAGGCTCTGAAGACAGTATAACATGGCCATAGACACTAAACTTGGAATAGTGTGGCGTCCATTATAAATTTTCAAAAGTGATACATAGGTGTTGTAAAGCATTTCTAACAATTCAATTCATATATGAAGTATAGACTATATAGAATAAAAAATTAAAGACTTCTTTCTTTTCTCTATTCCCTTATTTTCCTGTTAATGTATATTTAAATTATTTCTAGTTTTTAGCTCTAATAAGGCTGTAGTAAACATACTGGCATAGGGCACTCCTCCATTTAAGTAAAGATTTGAGTGCACACATACATACTTACACAATTACATATACATACATGCATGTATATGTGTCTATGTGGGTGTGTGTATATATGTATATATTATCAAGTTAGTAACAGCTATTACCTATTCTGTATTTCATAATTTATTTTAATATACCAGTATTTCTTTATATTTTAAAATCACTGCTTTAGACCACTACCCGTATTTGATTTTATATTTGTAATTCTGGTCTTGCTCTAATCATGAGAAAGTATCTAAATAACCATTTGTTAAAGTAACTAAAGGATAACCTAAGCATGAATCTTTTGGCTTGATTATATATGTACAATAGTTTATTTAGTAAGAAGAAAATGTTAATTGCAATAACTTAGTTGAAGTTTATGTTTGGAAAATTGTTTATTTTATAATATTCCAGAGAATGTTGGCTTTTATCTTCAAAGAATAATTTCACCTTGTAATTATCTTTATACATTACTTCTGAATAATATCTAAGTTTAGGCCTTTGTTTCCAGTTGGGTTCTAGAAGGTGGTGACAGGACATTGTGGCTCCTGTAACAACTTAAATAAATTACAAAAGTCATTGTTGTGATGATCTGTTATTACATAATAAATTGCCCCAATACTTAGTGATTTAAAACAATAATTTTTTATATAGCTTATGATTCTGTGGATTGGCAGTTAAGGTCGATCTTAGCTGGGTGATTTTTCTGTTCCATGTTGCATTGAATGAGATCACTAGATAGTATTTAGCCGATGGGTGAATTGCTTTAGAGGGTCTAAGATATCTTTACACATGCATATGGTGCCTGGGCAAAGGTGGAATTCTGGCTTTACATGACCTTTCTAAAACCATGGTAGTCTTAGAATGGTCAGACTTCCAACATTTGAGACATTTTATACCAGAAGTAAACTGATTAGATTGAAGAGATCATTTCCTCACTCTACCTGTCTAATAATGGAAAAGATGGGTCCTATATGAGAAAAAATAATATCCACTACAGTTTTATGTTTGTCACATTTACAGTATTAAGAATACACTAAAAAGTTATATAAGATGTAAAAAGGAAAAATCAATCCAAGGAAGAAGTAAAAGTATACTTAGATCCATCAATGACACTCTAAGTAGGAGTTAATCAGACAAGAATTTTATCAGTTATAAATATATTAAAGGAAATAAAGGAAGTGGTTAAATATGGAGGAAAAGGCAAAGAACAGTAACAGAAAGTTGAGATATATAAAAAAATACTCTAGAGCTAAAAAATACAATATCTGAAATTAAGATTTGATTTTAATGGTAAAGTAGACACAGCAAAAAATAAACTAGAATTAGTAATCTCAAAGAGAGTTTAGTGGGAAAATGTACAAGCTGAATCACAGGGGAAAAAAGAATGTAAAGAACAGTATAGGATAAGAGATATATGGACTGTCATTTCATTTAATATACATATAATTGGAGTCATAGGAGACGAAAAGAAGCAAAAACAATACTTGAAAAGATAATAACCAAAGATTTTCCAAGCTGATGAAAGATAGCGATCTACAGAGTCAAGCAATACAGAAATCTTTTGGACCTCAGGCAAGATTAATATAAAGAAAACCACACGTAGGTACAACATAATGAAACTTGAAGAAACCAGATTGAAAATCTTAAAATAACCCAAGGGAAGAAACCACAGTAACTTCAAAAGAGCAATGATAAGATTAATGGCAGACCGTTCTACAGAAATTTTTTAAATTAGAACACAATGGAATGACATCTTTAAAATTAAGTACAGAAAGGAAAAATATTGCCAAAAAAACTTCATGTCCAGTAAAAATATTTTTTAAATGAAGGCAAAATAAAGATATTTTTAGACAAAAGATGGGAGACTTTATTACAGGTAGCACCAGAGTACAGTAATGCTAAAGGAAGGTATTCAGTCTGAAGAAAAATGATCCCAGTTGGGACCACAGAACTTTGGAAAAAATGAAAAGCATAAATATGTGAGTAAATAGAAAAGATTTTTGCCTATTTAAAGCAATAACAGTATCTTTCAGGCTTAAAACATATGTAGAAATAAAATAAAACAATAGAACAAAGGGCAGAAAAGTGTAAATGGAGTAAAACCAATATTTTTGTCTTGTATACGAAGTGGTAAAAAGGTAGTAACTCAAGGAAGTATTTGTAATGTCTAGGATAATTGCTTTAACAAAGTACAAAGGTATTTGAACAAAAAGCTAACAGAAACAATCCTAAAATCTATATAGAACCACAAAGGCCCAGAAGAATGAAAGCAGCCTTGAAAAAGAAAAGCAAAGCTGAAGGTATCACAATTCCAGAATTCAACTTAGATTACAAAAGTGTTGTTATCAAAACAGTATGGTAATGCCACAAAAATAAACACATAGATAAATGGAACAGAATAGAAAACCCAGAAATAAACCCACAACTATATGGTCAGTCTTTAACAAAGCAGGAAAGAATATCCAGTGGGAAAAAAAATAATTTCTTCAACAAATAGTATTCAGAAAACTGGTCACAAAAGAATGAAACTGGACCATTTTCTTACACCACACACACAAAAAATTCAAAATAGGTGAAAGAACTAAAAGTGAGACCTGAAACTATAAAGTCCTAGAAGAGAGCATAGGCAGTGATGTCTCCATTGACCGTGGAACATTTTTCAGATATGTCTCCTAAAGCAGGGGAAATGAAAACAAAAATTAACTATTGGGACTATGTCAAAATAAAAATCTTCTGCACAGTGAAGGAAACAATCAAACTAAAAGGCAACCCACTGAATGGAAAGAGGTATTCACAAATGTCATAACTGATGGAGAGTTAGTATCCAAAATATATAAAGGACTTAATACAACTCAACACCGAAAAAACAAGTAATATAGTTAAAGAATGGGCAGAAGACAAGAACAGACATTTCTCCAAAGAAGATATCCAGATGGCCAAAAGAAACTTGAAAACATGCTCAACATAACTCATTATCAAATGTACATCAGAACTACTTTGAGATATCAACTCACACTGGCCATAATAACTAAAATCAAAAACAAAAAATAACATATGTTGGCAATAATATGTAGAAAAAGGAACCCTTGTGCACTGTTGGTGAGAAAGCAAACTGGTGCAGCCACTGCAGAAAACTATATTGTATACCTGAATCTAATATAACACTGTATGTTAACTATATTGGAATTTTTAAAAAGCTAACAGGAAATAAAATGCATTAATAAACATTTATTAATTAAAAGAAAAGATTAGGTGGAATGAATTGAAACAAGTTCTACACTAAACTCACTTGCCATATAATTTCCTTCAGATTGATTTCCATTTATTCAGTTTACATACCTTTTGTTGGAGTTTGAGTAGGCCAGTTGAATACACCATCTATTCCTTCTTCCAACTTCTGAACCCTTTGAGAAGTAGATATAGCTCAGAATAAAAAATATCAACTTTATCTTTGGAGAAACTGGGTAAAAGAGTGTGCTCAGATCTCTGTGGAGTCTTCCTGCATATTCAAATTGGATTGACTTGACTTGCCCTGTTGAGTTTGCTATACGAATGAGAAGAGAATATATGTAGTTTTGGGCTGGCAAGGTCTAGGAGAGAGTGAGAGATTGGTGACATATGTGGCCGATCTTTTACCCGATCTCACCAAACAGATAAAGCAGAAAGAGAACGAGTGGTGTTTTGTCACCTGTCATCCTGGGCGAAGCCCTACTCTTAACCATGTTCTTTTTTCCAAGGAGTCAGACCTGTCTTATTCTCATGGAACCCACAGTTCCACTACTGGCCTACTTCCAGTTCCTCGTGTCGTCTGGACCCTCTGCTCTATTTTGAACGAAGTTTTATAACTTTGATCTTTCCCTAGAACTCTTCTTCCCCATCCTCCCTAGAAATTTAAACTTGGCTTTTGTGGACAGTCCCCCATTTGTTTTATTTTTTTGTTTGTTTGTTTTTTGGGGTTTTTTTGCATGGCCATCTGAAGAAAATGTATTGAATTTTTCTAATTCTAGATACTTAATATACAGTGTTAAATTAATTCCAGGTGTACAATATGATCCAGCACTTCCATATATTACTCAGTATTCATCAAGATATGTCTGCTCTTAATCCACTTTATTTCACCACTCATTCCTCCACCTACCTCCCATCTGGTAACTATCTGTTTGTTCTCTGTATTTTAGAGTCTGGTTTTTTGGTTTTTTGTTTTGTTTTATTTGCTTGTCTCATTTTTCCTTCTGTTTTCCTTTCCATTCCGTTCTGTTCCGTTCCGTTCCCTTTCCCTTCCCTTTCCCTTTCCCTCTCCGTTTCCCTCCCTTTCTTTTCCCTCCCTTTCCCTTTCTTTTCCTTTCTCTCTCCTCCATTTCCCTTTTATCCACACCCAGCATGCAGCCCAACACTGGGCTTGAACTTACGACCCTGAGATCAAGACCTGAGCAGAGACCAAGAGTCAGATACTTAAATGACTGAGCCACCCAGGCACCCCAACTTGTCTCCTTTTTTTCTGTTTGTTTTGTTTTTAAATTCCACCTGTGAGTGAAATCATGTGGTATTTGTCTTTTTCTCTTTGGCTTATTTCACTTAGCAATAACCTCTAGATCCATCCAATGGCAACATTTAATTTTTTATGCCTGAGTAATATTCCTGTGTGTGTGTGTGTGTAGTACATCGTCTTTATCCATTCACCTATTGATAGATCTAAATTTATTTTTTAAAATTTTTTAAGATTTTATTTACTTATGAAAGAGAGTGAGAAAGCGAGCATGAGTGGGGTGAGGGGCAGAGGGAGAGGGAGAAGCAGATTCCCTGCTAAGCAGGGAGCCCAACATGAGGCTCGATTGCAGGACCCTGGAATCACTACCTGAGCTGAAGGCAGACGCTTAACTGACTGAGTGACTCAGGTGCCCCTCAATGGATCTAATTTTAGATTTAAAGGACAGTTGATATGTTCCTTTGCTGTCCACTGTCAATTCAGTGTGCCACCTTTGTGCATCAGTTCCTTCTCTCTTAACACTGCCACCTCCCCTTTCTAAGTCTTGGTATTGGTTGATCTAGAGGACATTGCTCCAACTTCCTCAATTATGTCGGCATCAGACCTGGAACTGTCCTCTCCACCCCATACTATGTGATTTATAATCTGTTCTTAATTCATGTTTTTGAATTTCTGATACTCAGAACTCATTATTTTTTAACTTGCTCAGCTCTGTCAACCAGAAGCTTTCATAGATCTCAAATACTGAAAGCCCTCTCTTTTCCTTACTCCTCTGGCAATTTTTTTTTTCTCTCTTAAATTCTTAAATTCTAGTATTCCTTCATTCATATACTGTCTCTGTTTTTATCCTTCCTCCCCTCCCTCTTTCAACCTCTCTATGTTAATAGATGGTCTTGCCATTGGATCTTAACTACCTCAACTTTACCCCCTTATACACAACAATTTTTCTTTATATTTATCACCCATCCTTTCCTTCATTTCTAATCATAGGGAAGAAACTGTCTATTCTCTTTAACATGGCTAACTCTACCAGAGTTTTATTCCCTTTTTCTCTTGTATTTGCCACTCTCCCTCTCCATGCCCTTCTTCTACTAACATTAAAAATGGAAAACAAAACAAAACAGTAACAATAGCAAAAATCCTTGTTTTTTTTTTTAAAGATTTTATTTATTTATTTAACAGAGAGAGAGAGAGAGATATCACAAATAGGCAGAGAGAGAAGGGGAAGCAGGCTCCCTGCTGAGCAGAGAGCCTGATGCGGGGCTCGATACCAGGACCCTGGGATCATGACCTGAACCGAAGGCAGAGGCTTAATCCACTGAGCCACACAAGTGCCCCAGCAAACATCCTTGTTAAAGATTTCACCTTCACTTCAAACTATGCCAGCCTTCTTAAAGGAATAAAATTTGCTAGTTAATTTCACTTCTCCTTTCTCTTCAGTCCTTACTAGAAGTTTTTGCTTTCTTCTATTGCCTTCCTGAAATTTCTTTCTAAGGTCATCAGTGACTGTTAAGTGCTTAATTTTCCTTCTGCCCTTAAAAGGTAGGACAGGGCTCTCCCTCCTTTTTCTCTTCTTCCTTGACTTCACTGATGGACATCCATCTTTTGTGGAAACCCCCTTCTCAAATAAATACACCTTTTAGGGGATAGGCAAACTGTTTTATTGACTTGCTGTAGCAGGAGAGACCACACAGATGATTCTGAAGTGGTGCCTCCTTTGAGGCAATGAGTTTAAGGTTTTTACTGATTATAGGTTGAGCTCTGAAGTTCTAGGGTCAGATATTAGAAGTGGGGCAAGTCTTTGGATTGGTTGATTTTTTTTTAAGCTAACAGTTGATACATACAACATATGGTTGTGATTGAGAAGAAAGGCCTGTTGAGGACCAAGACACTGTGCATTTGTAACTATAACCGAATGGTGTTAGTTGTTCCAGTTCTCAGTCATGCATAAGTGATGGAGTGGTTATTCTGGTTTTCATTTTCAAGCACATCTTCAGTGAATTTTTAACTTTTTATTTCCATTACAATTGCCCTGGTTTCTTATTTTGACTATGGCAGTAGCAAAACAGGTCTCACTGCCTTGGGGATCTTTTCATAGTAACTCGTATTCCAAAACTAGAGCCATCATTCCAAAAATACAAATTCAAACATGTTTTCTACTGAAAAACCACTGATGGTTCCTTTTATGTCTAAAATAAAAGCTCATATACTGAATGCAGTATTCAGCCCCTTTTACAATATGACCTGAACTCCAAATTCTAGTCCTTATCTATCTGTTGGCCTATCGGTCCCTATCTTTTCCTCCCTCTCTCCTCCCCTCCACCTCCATTCTCACTTTTCTCTTCCTTGTCCCCAAGCTATACTCATATTATGGAAGTATAGTGATTTATTTCACACTGTACATGTTGGCCCGTTTGCCTAAAATAATTTTTGTTTCTTAGAATGTTGTTTCCAACCCTTATCTTTATCTGATTATTACCTTTACAGAGTATGTTAGGCAAAACAAAAAACTACAGACTGCATGACTCAACAGAAATTTATTTGCTGTTTTAGAAACTAGACATCCAAGATCAAGGTGTCCACAGGTTTGATTTCTTCCGAGGCTTTTCTCTTGGATTGTAGATGAGCATCTTCTTGCTGTGTCCTCACATGGTCTTTCTGCTATGTGTGCACATCCCTGGTGCCTCTCTGTGTGTCCTAATCTCTTTTTATAAGACACCAGTCAGATGGTTTTAGGACCCACTTTTTTTTTTTTAATAATTTTATCTTTTTTTCAGCATAACAGTATTCCTTGTTTTTTGCACCACACCCAGTGCTCCATGCAATCCATGCCCTCTCCAATACCCACCACCTGGTTCCCCCAACCTCCCACCCAGGACCCACTTTAACAGCCTGATTTTAACTTAATTACCTTCCTAAGAGCCCTGTCTTCAAATAAGTCAAGTTCTGAGGTACTGGAGATTAAGGAGTTACTACATGAACTTCCGAGTTGCAATTCAGTCCGTAATACAACCTTGCCACATATTCCCTGTAGTAATTAACCTTCTCCACAATCCCATATACCTTGCACCACTTGCACGCTTATTATTATCTGCCTTGATATGGAGTTTTTCATGTTTGTCTCCTTCTGTAGTGTGTGTGGGTTTCTTGAGGACAGAAACTGTCTCTTAACACAACTTCATCTTTCCCTGCTCTCCGTGATATTAGAACTGAAGAGGGTTTGATTATTGGCTAAATGAAAGAATTCAGTGTGAATCAGGCTTGAATATCTAATAATATATTTTTCAGAATTTTGAGGAGATTGACATAAAAATATATGAAAGGAATATATTATATCTCCTATTTTAGAAGTCTTTGGGCATAGCTTGAGATTTTTGTCTTATATTCTTAAATTATACATAGTCTAAGTAATGTCAGTTTTATAGGACTTTATATAATTCTTTAATGGTCTTTAAGGTGTAATCATATAATTGGCTTCTATAAGCTACCTGTCAATTCTTTCAATTTCATTACTTCCATTACATTTTTTTTCAGATAAAGATGAATGCTGTGTTTCATCCAGTACTGAAAATTTGAAGTTTTGAAGATACTTGCTAAGTCAGATCACTTCAAGTAAGTCTGCTCATATCCATTTTAATGCAAGCTTAAGATTGATTTAACATGTAAAGAATTGAGTCCAGTACCTTTGACACTTTCTCAACTCTCAAATTTCTCAGAATATCTTGGAGTCACATTATATATTGCATCATTGGTCTTGGAAAATAGTAGAAAGATGATTTCTTAGTAAGTTTCATATGCTTATTAAAAATGTAATGTTTTAACTCTTAGTATTATTTTTAAAATGTGATTAACACCTCAGAATCCTCCTTTATTTTGCATTAAGTGTAGTCATCAGGTCCTGATGATATGCCAAACTTAATATTTTTAAAGGTGGTTTTTCCATTATAGCTAATATTATGTTTTTCAGTTTTTTGAGGCTTTGTATGGCTTTTCTAAATGATGTATATGTTTGTGATTATTGGAGGGAGATACTTAATAATGAACTAGTACTTGAATCTTTAATCAAAAACTTAGCTTTGAAAGGTCATCTTAACTACCTTCAACTAATATAATTACCTCTAATGGTCTTCTGTCTCCATTTACTCTTCCTCTGTCCTGTATTCCACTGCTAGATAGATTGGCATATAGAATTCTAATACTTTTAAAATACTTTAATGGCTCTCCACTCACCACTGGATAAATTCCATGTATCATTGCCTGGTATTCAAAGCCCTCTACCCAGTTCCTAAAAATATGCCTCATCTTAGCTAACTGGACTCTTTCCTCTTCTCTGAATTCTCATCATTTTTTATGCCTCTGTGGCTTGATGTGTTCTGTATTTCTTGTTTTTTTTCTGTGATGTTCTCTTCTTCGCCCTCACTGTGCTTGTTGAAATCTTGTGCAAACCCTGAAGGCTCAGCCCAGGTGCGCGCTCATCTGTGGAGCTTTCCCTGATTGCTCCAGCTAAACCACTAGCTCTGTCTGTTGACTTTATCCAGTATTTTGTTTTTATCACTATCATAGCACGTTTTACCAGGCAGCTGTATTATTTGTGTTTACTTATCTCACATCTTAGGTTGTAAGGACTATAGAATCAAACTTCTTGTCTGAGTAATTTTGGTCTCTCCCAGCATTCAGCATAGCCTCAATAGTGCTCAGTAAATACTTGCTTAATAAATTAGTAATGTGCCTGGATTTTTTTTTTTCATCATCTTTTCTGTCTTTCATCCTTATAGTCACATATGGTCCATATTCATGCAACTTTTCATCCCTGGTACACACTTCTGGCAAGCCTCCACGCTGCCATTTTATCCTAAGAAAATACTAACCATAGTGTAATTAACAAGATACAGTCAGTTCTTAATCTGTGCAATAAACTGGATTCCAAAAGTTCATATCTAATTCTGTTGTTTGGAATGCAGAAGACATTTTCCTACAAAAACAATGTCATAAATAGTGGTTCGGTTCTCAGCAAGTCCTCCCAAGACTATTTAACTCGTAAGTACCAGTGCTACTTGAACTACAGGAAGTCATCATGCATGACACCGTTTTGTAGAGAAATTGTAGCTCTGAGACTGAAATCACATCTCCTGTGCCCTAGAAGCAGAACAGTACCTTTCTGGCCAGCTGGAGCAATAGGAAAGCCTGAGTTGGACCTCTGGCAGTGGTCGGCATATTGGACGCTCTTGGGCCAGTTGTTTTTGGTTTTCAGTATTTGCATAAGAGACATTTACTGTAGGTTACCGGTACTCACATGTCTTCTAAATTGAGGGCAAGGGAACACTTGCTCTTGTGGTCCTCTTGCAGTAGATAAGGATAGTCATCAGCTATCCTGATTCTATCCTGAGTCTTCAACTGTTTTATCACGTGGGTGGGTCAGTCTAAGTCGGGTATTGGCAGATTAGAACTGTTTTACTCCTTCTTCCTTTCCTGTGGACTTATGAGAATTAAATATATAAATATGGAAAATACTTCTGTCTATAGGAGGAACATGTTTATTAGGGATCAACCAACCCTGTGTTTCCCATCATACCAGGTTTTATGGACAAGGGATTCTCATTTCTGCATGGGAATACTGATGCTTCTCATGAAAAGCTCATCAGTGTGTGCATAAACAATCCTGAAGGTTGATAACTTACGTTATCAGGCTATAAGAATACACATCATAAATTTTAGAGACTTTAATTTGCTTAGTCATCATAAGCTTTGAGCACATGAGTGAATGTCTGCTTTATGTTTAATGCTCTCATAGGTGCAAGGGGCTAGGGAATGAGAACCAAAGATATCATGAGAAGTTTACTTTCCCTCCAGGAGCCAGGAATACAGGGAGTGAAGTATGAAAAAAAAAAAAAAAAGAAAGAAAAAGCACTCACAGTACAAACAGTGTGTCATTAATTGCCATAAAGTACTTCATTAAGGTAACAAACACTCTTGGGGTTATCAGAATGGCAATATTATTATGATTCACAACGGTTGTAAAGATGGTGGTGGGAATTCAGTTAATCTTAGAGGAATGGTAAAGATTTAAATTTAAATAAAGAGCTAGGAGAGGAACTGACATTCCAGGTTGGATTAACAGCATGAATGGAGAACTAGAGATACAAACAAACAAATCATTACTGGCTGGAACAGAAGGTTCCTTCATGTTGGGTGAAATAATAGGTGGTAAAATTACACCAGTGTTTCAACACTGGCAGTGAATAAAAGTCATCTAGAGATATTTTTAAAAATACAGGTCCCTGGATCTTACCCCAGAACTAATAAATAGAATTTCTGGGACACAGATGTAAACCTGTTTATCTTTCAAAGTTCCCCTAGCAGTTGAGAACCACTCCATTAGAAGGATGGGCCAAGTTTAGTAGAGCCATGAATGCCTTGCTGAGGAGTTGGGCCTTTGTGTGTCAAGCAGTGGGAAGCCCTCAGAGGTTTCTGAGCCCGGTGACATGATGGAATTCGAGTTTGCCAAGATAAATGATTCACCAACTGCATGTGAATGGAAAAGAAATAAGAAACAGCTTGAATTAGAGCAGTAGTGGCAGGGAAAACAGAGAAGGTCACATTTTTAAGGGTACTTAGATGAGTGGGAGTTGGCGATGTCAGCCTTGACCTCGGCATGATTTGTTTTATAAACTGATTATACAACTTCACCCTCATTAATTTGATCTCTTCTCTCTTACAACCTGGCAACTTAAGCAGTAATTTCAGCCAGTTTGCATTTAATGGAAGGAGACCATTGTCTACTCATGTACACATCTAACTCATAATAGTAAGTGAAGTTATGTGGATGAGGAATATGACCTTTAACATAATCATTATAAAGCATTTAATAACCACCCATGTATGCAATAACACAACCCCGGTTCTGCAGGATTGTGCCAAGAGCTGAAGTCACAAATATAAGACAGCTATTGGCACATAATTCCCTAGCATTAAGTTGAAATTTGAAGAAACATTCTAAACCATGTTATGCATCTTAATATTTTTAGCATCAGATTTGCTAATTGCTTAATTTTTGTGGTAGTAGGTAGGCCTGTGAATACCTCCTGACCTTAGCAGCTCTGAGCTTATGTTTCTCGGCTGCCCACATCCACAATTAGTGGTTCTTATCCAGGCCCATATCCTCCTAGTGTCCGTCATGCATGCCCCTACCTCGTCCTCACCCAAGGGAGCCAGCAGACCGGAGGTGTAAAGGAGTCAGCATTGTACTTCTTTTGTGGCACCGACAAGCCACATGATCCTGAGGACTGTTACTCCTGACTGCCGTGGGACATGACAGCTTTTGGGAGTCTCAAACAATGCCATGGGTTGAAAGCATTTCATACCTCTTGGAGATGTTTTGAATATTTTGTATTTGGAAACAATGAACCATATTTATTATATGGCAGAGAATAAGTTCAAGCTGTGATGTTTTGATGTGACCTGTTTGTTTCCTTTAAGAAAAGACTCCACATCTTGGATTTTTTTTTTTTTTTAAACCACTCTTTTTTGGCTGTTTTGTGACAATAACCTCTCCTGTGGTCTTTGCCTGTGATAGTGAATTTATTGTTGTGTCTTCAGTGTCTTGAGTTACTTTTCTTTTCTTTTTTTTTTTTTTTAAGATTTATTTGTTTATTTGACAGAGAGAGACACAGGGAGAGAGGGAACACAAGCAGGGGGAGCGGGAGAGAGAGAAGCAGGCTTCCCGCCGAGCAGGGAGCCCGATGCCGGCCTCGATCCCAGGACCCTGGTATCATGACCTGAGCCGAAGGCAGATGCTTAATGACTGAGCCACCCAGGCGCCCCTTGAGTTACTTTTCTGTGGCTACTTAGGTTTTCACTAATCATTCAAGAGAATGGGTGGTCTGCTTAGATCTAAGGGATCTTGTTGGAGGAAGTGAGGGAAGGGGACGGACATCGGCTGAGTGCCCACTCTGCGCCATGGAGTTTGCATGTATTTTATAATTTTAACTCCCCTTTACAAGTGAGAAGCTTCCAAGCTACAGAGGCTTGAACCGTTTCTCTCACATCACAAGTTAAGGGCGGTTTTGATTGCAACTCTGGCTATCCTAATGGCTCAGCAGCCTAGTCTTCCAATCCTGCATGCCTTATTTGTGGGAAAGGTCACTGAACTCAGTGTCAGGCGCTGTGCGTGCAAGCTTCTGCCTCCATCACGAACAACCGTGAACAAGTTACTTAAGGCTTTCAACTTCAGTTTCTTCATCTGCCATGGGGGGGGACAAAACCGGCTTTACTGACCCTTTGAGGTTTTGTGAGAAACCTGTTAGTGACTTTCAGTATGACTTTACAGGTTTGGAAAGGAAGATTGAGATATTTTTAATTCAAGCAAAAAATAAACTTAAAAAACCCAAACCATTAAATGAGATGAACTTGGATGGATTTTGTGGTATTTCACTTCTTGACACGCTCTGCAGACTTTCCAAAATAATGTTTGTCGATTTTGCAGGCCCCAAACACCACAGTGTGCCAAACTGCATCACTGACTTTAATATCTCAATGTAGCAGAGAGAGTCCTGGCAACCTGTCAAGTACTTATTTTCTCTCACCAGCAGCAATCAGTAGTTTCTGTACCACATCAAATAGGTCTGAGCTCCGGTAGATACTGAATGAAGACAGATTTGTAGCCAATGAGGACTCAGAAGAGTCGCAGGCTACCACATAGTAATAGACTTACTGGGCTAGAGTGGATGTTCACATTATCAGAACAATTCTTTATATTTTGGAAGGTTGTTTTTTTTTTGTTTTTTTTTTTAAATAAGCCTGAATAGTAAAGTCACGTTTTATAAAACTGATTTCACAGAACTTCTTTTTAAAAATGTTTCCAGATTTCTGGACAACTTTCATAGGTTATAGGATGGTGAATACTGAAAGGCAACTATGAGCTATTACAACCCACTCAGTGCTTCTTTCAAGTGTACATGTGAGAGATAAGAAATTTAGGGTACTCATTAAAGTGTAAGTACAGCACTATGAATGAAATGGCCAGGAGCCTGGAAGTACCAAGGTCATGTCCTAGACTTACCCAAAACCTGTACCCGCTATAGCTCTAAGTCTCTTATACATCAGACTAACAAAGACCAAAAAAAAAGAAGAAGAAGAAGAAAGAGAAAAAGAAAGGAAAGCCTTCAGAAGACTAGCTGACAAAATAGAGGAGTAGCGTTAGACTCCAGATCCAGATCCAGAGGAATGTACCCATTCTGTCTTGTATTCAGAATTGTGGAGAATTATTCCACATCTGCCACATTCTGTATCTTGAAGAGGGTTCCCTAGATCTAGGGTGCTGACTTCCACTAGGCTTCTCATGCACCCATGCTGTGCCTGCATCCTAGGTCTGGTGGCTGGATGACCCCAGTTAGGGCCTAGTCAAGGGGAGTGAAAGGGAGAGTGGACACAGAAAGTCAAGCAAACATGCAAAGCAGAGATTGTGGTCAGATTTGGTCCGCAGATGTGCCATGTTTGCCCAGTATTTGTTTTAAATGTGAATTCATTATTAACTAGTGTTATTTTAACTAGTCACCAGTTTAACTTGTTGTTGACTGATTTAATGTACAAATCCACATTTCTGGGTTCTCATGCGAACTGGAGACCTGGCAACTTTAGTCCTACCTTTCCACGTGACGGTAGTCCGCTGGAGTAGAAAAGCAGCTGCTTGTACTAGATGGGAGGCTTTACTTTCCCATTCTCACGGCCCCACTCCTGGCTGTTGATTTTCTTTACGTGGAATTAAAAAGAAAGTTAAATGGTACTAATTCTGCCATCTATATGAAAATTGGAAATAACAGGTTGATAGGCTGGTATATTTCAGTATAAGTGAAAGACAGTGTGTTAGTTTCCTAGGGCTGTCATGACAAAGTACCATAAACTGGGTAGCTGTAATCAACAAAAATATATCCTCTCACTGCTTTAGAGGCCAGAAATCTGCAACCAAGGTGTTGGCAGGGCCATGTTCCCTCAGAGACCTCTAGGAGATGCTCCTTCCTGCCTGTTCTAGCTTCTGGTAGCTTCCTTAGGTCATGGCAGCATAACCCCAATCTCCGCCCACCCCATCATCTCATGGATGTCTTTCCTCTGTGTCCAGGTTTTCCTCTTCTTATAAGGACAGTAGTCATATTGCATTGGTGCCCACCCTAAGCCAGTATAACATCATATTAACCTAATTACATCTACATAGACCCTATTTCCAAATAAGGTTACATTCACAGGTACGAGAGGTTAATACTTCAACATAACATTTTGTGGGACACAATTCAGCCCATAATAGGATGGCATATTTGTTTGGATGGTGCAGAGTAATAGTTTAAGAACAGAGATCCTTGAGACAGAATGCCCGTTTTCCTATTTACAACTTACTTTCTGTGTGCTCTTGGATAGGCTGCTTACCCATCACAGTGTCTCCATGCTCTCATCTATAAAGTGAGGATCATGGTACCTACCACATAGGGTTGAAATGAGGACAGAATAACTTAATATGTGGGAATCATTTAGAACAGTGCATGGCACATCCTAAGTGCTCAATAAACTGAACTATTATTATCATTAATTATTATTAGTTCTTATTCATACACGATTTCTTTGCATACAAAGAATATCAATGCAAGAAATCTGTTATTTATGATAGCACTGTGAAACAAACCATGGATGAAAGAGGAACAGTAGATAGAAAGGATGCATGAAAAAAAATACTTGAACCAATCAAAAAAGAGAAGTGAGAGACACTAGAATTTTAAAAGGATATACTTTTTAGTGCAGATAAAGGAATGTAATACATTAAAATTCCTCAGCTTCTTCCTTCTTTGAGATTATCTGCCTGGCCTGTAAATGTTCTTGAAACCAATAAAGACCCAGGCAAGATCTTCAAACCCAGAAGCTTAGACAATGACCATTGGATTGGAGAGCACATGGCCTTTACATAATAAGAAGAAAGTTACTCCAGGGAGAGTGTCCAAGGAACACATGACTTCTAAGCATTCCTACCTATCTCCTTGGAAGCATGTTATTATTGTCTACCTCCTTCCCACAAATACTTGGGTTGAAAATATCCTTGTTTTCAGTCCCTGGGTCAGAGATTGAGGCTGAATAATTTTTTGAATGTAAACCAAATTTTTCCTCCTAAGGGAATGAATATTTTGAGATCTATTATTTTCTTTTCCACATAGTCTTTAGGTAAGATAACAATGCAACTTGAGTTTTATTAAAAACTGAGAGCTCTGATAGAGAGGGTTTTAAGAAATGACCAGACTTTCTGAAGTCCTGGAAGAAAATTATTCTGTAGGTCAGTGGCTATAAGATATGTAATATCTTACATATCTTATCAGAGTATATATTCCTCATTCTCAAAGATACTGTTACCCTGAAAACATGAGAATACACAAATAAAAGAGATGTATGTGTATATTATTTATGATTGTGATTTTATTTTAATAAAAAGTTGGGCTATTTAATTTTTGGCAAAGAAGTGGTGTTTTATAGTTCAAGTGTTAGTAATTTGGAACATTTTGATGAAATGATGAATTCATCAGGACTTGTTCAGTTGTAAGTGAAAGAAAGCCAGCTCAAGCCAGCTCATGAAAATAAAAGGAACTTAATTATTTATATGACTATGGTTTCCAGAGGTGCATCTGGCTTCAGGCATGGTTGCAGCCAGGAACTCAGATGATCTCATCTGGACCCTTTTTCAGCTCTGCTGGTTTCTTTATTCATCATTATGCAGACAGGCATATGATCAGTAAAATGACCACCAGCACCTTGAGACTGTTGTCTTCCTGGTTTAGTAGCAATGCCAACAGGAAGAGAACTTGTCGGGCCACCCATCCAGCTATCAGCCTCAGAGAAGATACAGAACAGCTCTGGCCACATGTGTGATGAATAATCACTGTGGCCCAGGGAATGGATTATTCTGGTGGACCAGCTTAGGGCATGTTCACCAGTGCTGCAACAGAGGTGCGTTGTCCAGTAACTGAGGGCCCCTCTGGGATCTCAGGGTGTGAGAGAGGCTTTCTCCAAAGGAATGAGAAGAAGGGCTATGAGAATGTGTGCTGAGCAGACTAAAACTGTAGTAAATGCAACCATTACAAATGGTATGTGTGAACTAGCTTAGAAACTGTACTTTTGCTGTTAAGATGGCATATAAAGAACTTTCTGCCTTCTCCTATTAAACTATCTATCCAGAACAAAAGAAACGGGAAATAAAAATTCCAGCTCTTTCTTTGATAAGAAGTAGATGATATCAGTAATTCTCATAAATGCGAACACAAAGTGTTTGATACTGTGACCTAGTAGAGAATGTGAAACCATAATTATTGTCTTTGAAAATGTGAAAAGATTTTACAGAGAAAATAGTCTTTTTTAAAAAAGGAGAATTAAAAAGAAAAGTAAAAAACAGGAAATAACTCTCAAAAATTAGAAATCTAAAGGCTGAAAGAAACTCACTGAGCTGTTGAAAGCTAAATTTGAGGGAGAAATCATTAGCGGTGCAACCCAGCAGATCCAATAGTAGCTCACTGATGCAAGAGAAAATGGGAGAGAATCATTCAAGAAATAATAGAAGACTGTTTTCTAGAACAGAAGGAAAGATAAGCCTGAAAGTTTCCAGAGAAGAAAAAAAAATTGTCACATGCAAAGTGTTTTGAATAAAACCAAACAAGAGACTTCTCAACATCAGTGCTGCTATGGAAACATCAAAATTTGTGAAAAATTTTTTAAAGGTTTATTTATTTATTTGAGAGAGAGAATAGCGGGGGAGAGGGAGAGAGAATCTCAAGCAGACCACCCCCCGCAAAATCATGACCTGAGCCAAAATCATGAGTCAGACACTTAACTAACTGTGCCACCCAGGCATTCTGTGAAATATATTAAGGGGTAATTTTTATTACAACAAAAGCATGTCTTTCTTTACCTGAGAGTTGTTGTCACATATCTCTAAATAGTTCTCTCAAATGGTTTTTAAAAAAATATTTCACTTATAACTTTCCATCATTTAGACTTACTGAAATTTTTGTATAATCTGAAGTATACCTGTAAATTTTCCTTTCAGAGATTTGAGGCATGTTCATGGTCCTTACTCTTGTTTTTCTTTTTGATTCAGTAATTCACCCAAGAGTATGAGTGTGAACTTTTTTCCAGATACAACGGAGTTAATGTTTCTTGTTTTATATAGTAGTCCAACATCTATCCATAATTGTATAATCAGTAACAATTATGGATTGTTATGTTATCAATTATGTATCAATAACTGTGGTTGTGTTAGAAACTCACTGATAATACTAGGGTATGTGATAGCAGGACTTGCAAAATATTTGCCATTTTTCCTTTGGGCCATCATCTAGTGATTTCAAGTGACAAAGTTTGGGCCTTACTCTCTTAAAATGTTTGGCATATATACATATATACATATACATATATATATGTGTGTGTATATATATATATGTATGTATGTATATATATGTATATGTATATATATGTATATAAAATTATGAGTAACAAAGTATCATATAGAATATTAGTTTTTGTCTTCTCTCAATGAGGAAGACAAAGTCCTGAATGGAATTTTCTTTTGAAAATTAGAAGTGGCGGGGTGCCTGGGTGGCTTAGTGGGTTAAGCCTCTGCCTTTAGCTCAGGTCATGATCCCAGGGTCCTGGGATCGAGCCCCGCATTGGGCTCCCTGCTCAGGTGGGGAGCCTGCTTCCCCTTCTCTCTCTGCCTGCCTCTCTGCCTACTTGTGATCTCTGTCAAATAAATAAATAATATCTTTAAAAAAATAAAAAAGAAAATTAGAAGTGGCATCAAAAGTTGAAATTTAGCAGATATATTTTTAAAATTTTAATTATTTGAAAAAATAATATTTTTAGGATTCTGCAAATATTATTGTTGGCTATGTAACTTATATTTTGTTATGGTATCTTTAGATTAAAAGTACTTCAAATTGCATTTTTGTTTTTAAAATATTCTAACTTTTAGTCTGTACGTACTATAAAAGAATTGAAAGTTTTAGGTGCAGTGCAGTTTTCCCTTTCTTTTTGGATTAGTTTCTAAAGCCTAATGAAATGGAAGGTAATTGTCCTTTCCAGTTTTAAAAAAAAAGTTCTATTTTATTCCTTAATGTACTATATGAAACCAAAATAATATAGAAAAATCAAGAAATGAAAGAGTGCCAGGATTTTTCTTGCCAATATAACTTTTTAGAATTGTGCTGAGTTGCTTTTGCTATAAAACCACACCAACTAGTTTATTATGTATTCTCTAGGTAATGACATTTTATAGAGGATTTTTGTAGTTCTTTTGGCTCAGTGAGGTCAGGAACTTTAAATTAGAATTATTAGAGCTGGAAGGCATCCTCTTACTCACTTTCTAAGTGAAGGAACTGAAGTCCTGAGAAATCATGATTTATCCAGGGTCACACAGCTAATAGTGAAGGTTAGAAGAGAATCATGGCCTCTTGGCAGTCAGTTCAGTGATCTTTGTGAAAGACTTTTTGGACTTATTCTTACCACCATCACGTTATGTGCAATGCCCATAATTTATTGCATTGGGCCCAGTTAGCAAATTACAAGTTTATGTTTAATTTCCTAAAGCTGAAGGAACATTTAGAAGTAGGAATATTGACAGTGACAAAAACAGGAGATGGCAAGGATTTTTGCCCAGGATAGAAGCTATCTCTTGATTAGACTCTGGTCCTCCTCCTCTCTAGAAGGAATTCCATTATTCATTATTCTATAGGACATAATTCTGCCTTCTGGAAGGTTCTTCCTTGTTTATTTTCCCCCAAGATCAACTTGTGTGGACATTGGGAAATATGTCCTCCTTGGAGGTTATGTAACCTTTATATCTTTGTTTTTGTCCCTGCAATTTTGACTGTGTGAGCATTGTTTGAAGCGTGAAAGGCTTATAGGCAAGGCTTATGGGTTTTTTGTCAATGTTATTCCCTCAGAAACTTAATTGGCCCTGATCTATCTTTTTGTAGTTAATTTCCTGTGCTAGTAATAGAGTGACTTACATGTCCCAGTCTGGCAGAGGGAGTTATTAGTTTATACATATCTCTTGTGCATGGTAAGTAATAATTCCTTCTTTCATTCTCAAAACTATCCCAGTTTGGACAATAAATTATATGGTTACTCTAACCAAAAAAACACACCAAAAAAATTCCAGTATCTTTTATTTCTTTGCTTCCTTACTTCTGTTCTTACCTCTTATCTTTCAAAGGATGCTGTCATGTGGCCATCTGAAATAGGTTTCATGGGAAGTAACGTACTTAACCTGATTTGTAACAAGACTGACTTCACACTGGTTACATGAGAAAACCTAATGGCCATTTTTGCTCAAAACTTTTTGGCCTTCTCTCTTACTGAAATCCAGAAACAATCAGTGTTTCTAACCCTTGGGGCCCCCAAATTTCTGGGTTCTCTATTCCCTGCCATTTCTGCCGTCCATTCAGTTAGTTCTTGCCTGTGTACATTTCTTGCTTGTAAATTCTCAAGAAAAGCAGCAAGTAATACTGTTATTCTAGTGTTCTGTTTTCCTTCTCCTTTATGCTACAGCTGTACTCTTGGTAGATACCATTGTGTCTTTGAAGCTATCTCAGGCATTTAAAAAAATTGAGATATAATTTACACACAGTAAAAACCACTGCCCCCAATAAGATATAGAACACTTCCATTACCCCAGATGTATGCTCTTTTCCAGTTAATCCCCTGCTTTGCTCACCTGGAGGCAACCACTTTTTTAATTTCTATAACAGTTTTCTTTCTTTTTTTTTTTTTTAAGATTTTATTTATTTGACAGAGATCACAAGTGGACAGAGAGGCAGGCAGAGAGAGAGAGGAGGAAGCAGGCTCCCCGCAGAGCAGAGAGCCCGATGTGGGACTCGATCCCAGGACCCTGGGATCATGACCTGAGCCGAAGGCAGAGGCCTAACCCATTGAGCCACCCAGGTGCCCCAACAGTTTTCTTTTGACAAACAATATTTTTACTAAGTTTTTGTGACTGTGTGACATAACTATCTTCCCATTCTTTACCCAGTTTATCTCATGCTGCCTGACTGCTAAGCAGTTGCCATGTCTTTTATATTTTCTGCTTAGTCTTTACCCACTTGAAAACTATCTGTGACAATAAATGGACTCCAAAAAATATGATAGATTAAACCTGAGTGAAGTGTATTTATCACCAATAACCACTGTATTGAAGGCATTCCTTATTGGTAGGTAACTTTCTGTAATGTGGGCCTTTGAGTCCTCCAGGAGTTGGGGAAAGAGCAGGAACACACCACACGTGCTCTGAAAAGTTCAGGTTGAACCTGAGAACTGATACTCCACCATTTGCTGCACTGACATCCTTCTGGGGAATACTATTCACAAAGCCACACCTGGTGTAATGGGGTGGGAGGCAAGGTTTGGAAATGTAGGCTCTACATGTAGGCTAGGCAGCCGCTTCTCAGTGACAGCTCCACACTGTGACACAGGGGAAGGTAAAGTTTGGGCAATGTTAATTGTCCTCGGGTTAACATGGTTAATGGCACAGCTTTTATTTTGTTTTAGTAACATAATACCATATTGCTTTCCTTTTTTGTCTTTGTGTTACTTCCTTTTCTTTGTGTTACACTCTTTTATGCCCTTTGAACAAACATTTCAATATTTAAAACTAAAACCACAATGATACTGCTATCTCTGGGGGAATGTTTGAAGTAAAAGCAACTAACTGCTTTTTATATTATTCTGATGAAATTAAGATTATCTCTGGCCATCAACAGAGATAATTAAATCTTTTTTAAAAGATTTTTATTTTAATTCCAGTATAGTTAATATACAGTGTTATATTAATGTTTCAGGTATACGATACAGTGATTCAGCAAGTCTATATATACATGACTCAGTGCTCATCAAGATAAGTGTACCCTTTAATCCCCATCACCTATTTCATCCATCCTGCCCATTCATCTCCCCTCTGGAAACCATCAGCTCTCTATAGCTAAAAGTCCATTTCTTGGTTTGTCTCTTTTATTTCTTTGTTTGTTTTGTTTCTTAAATTCCACATTTAAGTGAAATCACATGTATTTGTTTCTCTGACTGACTGACTTTGCTTAGCATTGTATTGTCTAGCTCCATCCATGTTGTTGCAAATGGCAAAGTTTCATTCCCTTTGATGGCTGAATATTCCATTATGTGTGTGTGTGATGTGTGATAGGTAGATAGATATATCTATATATAAATAGATACATAAAAATGTTGTATATATATATACATTTTTATCCACTCATCTATCAATGGACACTTGGGTTGCTTCCATAACTTGGCTCTTGTTAATAATGCTGCAATAAACATAGGGGTACATATGTCCTTTCAAATTAGTGTTTTTGTATTTTTGGGGTAAATACCCAGTAGTACAATAATTGGATTGTAGGGTAGTTCTAATTTTTTGAGGAACCTCCATACTGCTTTCCACAGTGGCTGCACTAGTTTGTATTCCCACCAACAGTGCACGAGGGTTCCTTTTTCTCTACATCCTCACTAACACGTTACTTCTTGTGTTTTTGATTTTAGCTATTATGACAGGTATAAAGTGATACCTCATTGTGGTTCTGATTTGCATTTCCCCAATAATGAGTGATGTTGAGCATCTTTTCATGTGTCTCTTAGCTATATCTGGATATCTTCTTTGGAGAAATGTCCCTTCATGTCTTCTGCCCATTTTTTAATTAGGTTATTTGGGTTTGGAGTGTTGAGTTGTGTAAGTTACTTATATATTTTGGATACTAACCTATTGTTGGATATATCATTTGCAAATATCTTCTCCCATTTAGTAACTTGTCTTTTACTTTTGTTGATTGTTTCCTTCACTACACAGAAGCTTTTTATTTTGATATAGTCTCAATAATTCATTTTTGCTTTTATTTCCCTTGCCATAGGAGACATATATAGAAAAAAATGTTGCTACAGCGATGTCAGAGGAGATAGTTTAAGTCTTAAAATATAAAGATCCCTGATATCATCATTTGTATTCAATATAGACTAGAATAGAGATCTTACCAGCGATGCTAGCCCACAGAATAAGATGGGCGGTGATGGGAGGGGGAAGATGATTATAAAAGAAAAGGTATAAGAATGGAAAGGAAGAAAAAAACACTGTCATTGTTGGCAAATTGGTGTAATTATCTATGTAGAAAGTTTCCAAAACTCTACAGCTGAATTCCTAGAATTGACTAGAGAATTTAGCAAGGTCTTTGGATACAGAAGCAGTATAGGTAAGCCAATTACATTTCTATGGACTGGCAGTGACAACAAAAAAACAGAGAGTATAATTTTAAGAACATTTTATTCTGAAATTATTGACATCCCATGTGGCCATGCTATATTTTTTTCAAAACTAAGAAGTTGGCTTTGGTACAATAATGTTACTAAACTATGCCTTTATTCAGATTTTCCCAGTTTTTCTACTGATATCCTTTTTCTGTTTCAGAATCAAGTCTGGGTAGCTGTATGTCTTTAGTCTACCCCAATTTACAGCTATTCCTTGCTCTTTTCTTTTCAGAACCCTGACACTTTTGAAGAGTAGAGGTGAGGTCATTGGTAAAATGGGCCCCATGATGTTATCATATCCTATAACATAACATTATTGTTAATGTTAACCTTGACCACTTGGTTAAGGTGGTGTCTGCCAGGTTTCTTCACAGTGAAATTACTATAGTAAATGTAATTTTAAAAGTACAAAATTTACAATATAGAATGAAATATAGAACACAATATAGATGACATTTGGATAAATCTAACAAATAATGTTTATGACCTTTATTGAGAAAGTTATAAACTTCTGTTGAATGTTAACTATGATCCAATTAAATGGAGAGAAATGCTGTATTAACATATTGGGAGACTAAATGTTGCAAAGATGTTAATTCTCTTAATGCACTTAGAATCAAATTCCTAACAGACTTGGGGAGTTTTAATGTTACTACTACTACTTTTGATTATTATTATTGTTATTGTAGTTGTTATTTTGGTGATGACTGACATAATTCTGGACTTATATGGAAGAGGAATGGTCCAACACACATATGAAAAGATGTGCAACATCACTTATTAGGGAAATGCACATCAAAACTACAATGAGATATTACGTCAAACCTGTCAGAATGGCTAAAATCAACAACACAAGAAAC
This sequence comes from Enhydra lutris kenyoni, assembly GCF_002288905.1. Classification (NCBI taxonomy): domain Eukaryota; kingdom Metazoa; phylum Chordata; class Mammalia; order Carnivora; family Mustelidae; genus Enhydra; species Enhydra lutris. The sequence goes on along the minus strand of NW_019154126.1, from coordinate 13,511,582 downwards.
AACAACTGCTAGCAAGTATGTGAGAAAAAGGAACGCTCATGCACTGTTGATGGGAGTACAAACTGATACAGCCACTGTGGAAAACAGTACGGAGTTTCCTCAAAAAGTTAAAGATAGAACTACCCTATAATCCAGTATTTGCACTACTGGGTATTTACCCAAATAAATGAGAAAACACTAATTTGAAAGGATATATGCACTCATATGTTTATTGCAGCATTATTTACGATAGCCAGATTATAGAAGCATCCATCAATAGATAAATGGTAGTTTATGTATGGAATAATCCACTATATGCATATACATGGATGTGATATATATATAATTATAAATTTTATAAATTTTATTTTTTATAAAAATAAACTTTTATTTTTTATAAAATTTATAAATTTTATAAATCATATGTATATAATGGTAAATTATACAAATAATTATATATAATTATAAATTTTATAATTTATTTGTTTTATATTTATGTATAATTTAGATATATAAATTTTATAATTTATAAAAATATAAAATGCTTATATAAGATATTCCCTATTGTATATATTATACACTACAGTATTTTATTGTATGTATTTTATATATATATATATATATATATACTATATAAGGGAATATTATTCAGCTATTAAATCTGAAATGTGAAATCTTGCCATTGCAACAACATGGTTGGAACTGGAGAGTATAATTCTAAATGAGATAAGAGAAAGACAAATACCACGTGATTTCACTCATATGTAATTTAAGGGAAAAAACCAAATGAGCAAAGGAAAAAGAGAGGGACAAATCAAGAAACAGACTCTTAGCTATAGAGAACAAACTGATGATTACCAGAGGGGTAATGGGTGATGATAGGTTATAGGTGGGGATTAAGGAGACCACTTGTTGTGATGAGCATTGGGTGATAAATGGAATTGTTGAATCACTATATTGTACAACTGAAATTAATACAATGCCATGCAAACTATACTGGAATTAAAATAAAAACTTAAAAAAATAAATGAAAAAGAAGAGAAAATGTCATGTGATTATGTTCACAGATGTGGAAAAAGACATTAGAAGAATTCTATAGAACATGTTTATTTTAATATAATTTCAATATGGTTGATTTTAATAGAATATAATTTCATATATAATATAATTTATAAATATAAATATAATTTCATATATAATATAATATAATTGAATATAATTTCAATATCAGTAAGATATTGGTATAATTTATTTTGAAAGATGGTCCAAAAATTACAGAGACACTCCTAAAGAACAAAGTGTTTTTCCTGCCTTATGTAATGATTTAATATAAAACAAATTTAAACCAGTGTAAGGATATACATGTTGGTCAGTGGGAAGAACAGAGAATTCAGAAACAGACCCATTTATATACAGAAGTTAGATTTTTCAGTGTAAGGTGCTGAGGCAAGAGATTGCTCAGATGAAAGAAAATAATACTGGATTCCTATCTCACATCACACACAAAATGGAAAATCGTTAAACTATAACTTGTAAATTAATTATAAGTAAACTTAATTATAAAATTAGAAGCAGAGGGACGCCTGGGTGGCTCCGTCAGTTAAGCTGCTGCCTTCGGCTCAGGTCACGATCCCAGGGTCCTGGGATCGAGTCCCACATCAGGCTTCTTGCTCAGTGGGGAGCCTGCTTCTCTCTCTGCCTCTGCCTGCCATTCTGCCTGCTTGTGCTCTTTCTCTCTCTTTGACAAATAAATAAATAAATAAATAAATAAAATCTTTAAAGATTAGAAGCAGAACTCAGAAAAGAAGTCGAAGAAAAAACCAAAACTACCAAAGAAATGAAAACAAAATTTGAAAGAGTGTAAGAGAAGAGTTGGTATAGAAAAATAGTGAAGTCGTGGAGATTAGAAATGAGAGAAGTAAGGGTACCTGAATGGCTCAGTTGATTAAGTGTCAGACTCTTGATCTCAGTTCAGTTCTTGATCTCATCCACACTTGGTGTGGAGCCTACTTTAAGAAAAAAAAAAAAAAAATAGAAATGAGAGAAGTGAGCCACGTCAAATATACATTTAAAAGGTGATGTAACACCTTTAGTTTTAAAATATTAGTGTTTACGGGACGCCTGGGTGGCTCAGTGGGTTAAGCCGCTGCCTGTGGCTTAGGTCATGATCCCAGCGTCCTGGGATCGAGTCCCACATCGGGCTCCTTGCTCAGCAGGGAGCCTGCTTCTCCCTCTGCCTCTGCCTGCCACTCTATCTGCTTGTGCTCACTCTTGCGCTCTCTCTCTCTCTCTCTCTCTGACAAATAAATAAATAAAATCTTTAAAAAAATAAAATAAAATAAAATAAAATATTAGTGTTTACAATATGCCAGAACTGCATCATTCATTAACTTCTCTCATCCTACTGAGTTAGGTGCCAGAAATCATAAAATAATCTATAAAGTATTATAATGATCTATCTGCTGACAACTCAAATGCTCAATCACTTACAGAAAGCAAAGAATTGGAAACCACCTGACTTGCAAAGGGATTCATTATCACTTTGTCAGTTTGGGGAAGTTTATCAAAAAGGATTAATTAAGATTTATTAAAAGAATATTAAAACTTATTACTCTTTTGCTTACAGGTAACTTGTTTAACTCAAAATACTTAGAAAGGACTGTTTAGAGATACTATGAATTTTAAAACACATTTTTCCATTATACAGTGAGTTTTTGGAGTAATTTTTGTCTTAATGTACATCTGAAATGTATTTTTTATCCAGAACCTTGCAGCTATAAATGTAGATCACTCAATTTAAGGAAAATTGTTGTCATTTAATTGACAAAGCTAGTCTTCAGTTACAAGTTTATCTTTCAAATCAGACTTCCTCTGTGGGTAAAAGTCCAACTTGATTTTTCAGCTCAAATAAATATGTTAATATATGTCTCCATGACAACCATCACACAGCTGAATTCTAATTCTAATATAGATAAATAGATAAGGCACAGAGCCTTACTATGCGTTGCCTGGATACAGTAAGATACTGCTGCCTTCAATATTTCTTTGCTTTGTGTTCACTAAAGTCTTCTAAAGTTGAGATGATTCTTTTGCAGTAATAAGGGTATGGAAGATGTAAGGTCCTTAAGTAAAAATACCCTCCTTACTGCTTCATTCTACTACATATCTGAACTTATAATATACTAACGTAGGCCCACATAGTCCGTTTCTTAATAAAATATATGATATATATATCTACATATGTATAGATATATATATGATGGGGGATAAACAAACCCTTATTGTACTGCTTTGATTAAAGGGAGGATTTACAGGTTTGACAGGTTTGACATCCTGGAGTGTTTATATTCCAGGGAAATACACTAGTTGGGATTAATGGGTGGGATGCATTTCTTTTGTAAAGTGAGAAAAGTGATTATGAAGGAGAGGAGAAGGAAATGCGAAAGAGGCTGGCTTGATACCTTAGATACAGGTGTATTTACCAAAAGATCAGTAGTAGAAAAGATGGAAGTTGATGATCTGGAATTTGATTGCCTTAAAACTGTACCAACATATCTCTTGGAAAGTCTTCATGTAGCCCCAGTGTACCTCAATTTATAGACCACTGATGCAGAAGACGGACAGAGCAGATCCATCATATGTATAATTGCAGACACGATAACCAAGCTAGTGTGGTAAAATTAATGCTTAGAGATTAAGCTTTCCTAAGATAAAAGACAACTAGCATCTGAAGATTGAGAGTGCATACTGTGTGACTGGGTTTTTATAGTAAAGTGCTGGACTTCAGAGGTCAAGAAAGATTTCGGTGGGAAGAGCCAGGCAAATAGGTTTGAGTTATTTATAAATAGAGAAATTATGTTGGCTTCAGATTTCATTCAGTGCGAGATTTCAAACAATGGAGTATACGTAAAAGATTTTCAAGAAAAGAATACTTAAGAAAGAACTGATCTATTTCTCAAGCCTTTGGGTTTTCCAAGAACTAGGAAAGAATCACAGCTTTTCAGCAATCTCATCCATAGGAAGGATCTAAGACAAGAAGTTTGAGAAAATCAACATGTAAATATACTTGTTTTGCTGCCAGTTTGACTTCTTAAACATAAAGATGAACCAATAAGTTTACATGATACCAATCTCCAAAGATTAACTCATGATGAAGTAGAATCTTGGGCATAGACTTTGCTGATAACTGTGTTTTGAGTGCTTTATCAAAAATCTTCCCCAGAAACGTTTACTTTACTTTTTTCTAGGCAAAACAAATGAAATCTGTAAAAGACCTTTTATGTTTAAGTTATAAAAAGTCTGAATATGTTTGGGTTGGTGAGAAAATAAAAAATATACCACCCCTGTCAATTTGGAACAAAACTACATAGTTTATGAGCTGTGGTAAAAGAGTGTCCTACATTCCTTTTTGAAAAGCCATCTGAAGAAGTGCGTTATATATATTTTTTCAGTTGTAAAAAGGTTCAGGGTCTAGACCAAGTGTTCTACTGCCTATACACTCTGATATTTCTGTTCTTGACTTCTATGGTTGATAGCAACAGATAAGAAAAATGGAAGACTGCAGTAAGTTTATCTGCAAGAGAGCTAATACTGCTCTCTGCTTTTCATACTTCAGCCAGTGTGTTGGATATCCAGGCCATGAATTGGATTCTTTGGTTTGATTGTCTGGAGGCTGCCAATTCATATTTACAGAACAGATAGGCCTGCCAAATAGATGATGAAGCTTTCTTAATTTTGCTTCTTCCAGAAGAAAAAAAAAAAAAAAAGATGGTATGGCGACTTCTTGAGAAGAAAGTGCCTATGAAGGAAATAAAAATCTGGATATCTAGAAGAAAAAAAAATATGGAGTCATTTTTAGCCCAAGATCAACAATTAGAAGAATGAGCTCGCAGGTGTTTTGTTTTCTACATGTGTTAGTATATATGATGAATGATGAAGAAGCATTTGATTTGAATAAGTTACCTTTACCCAGATGTGTAATCTTTCAGTCTTGCTGTGACACCAGGGATAAGAGTTCTTCAGAAAATGTAGAAAGAACTAACTAAAGAATTAGTGAGCCTAGCGCTCTGTCTCTTACCAATGACTAAGTAGAATTTAGAGCTTATTTTGGTGAGAAAATGTCCATTCTTCAGGCAGGTAGAAAGAGACCAGAAGCAGAAGAGTACAGGCTGGCCAGTGGAATTAATAATAAAGGAAAGGGGAAGAGAGGCAGATGAGGGGCAAACTAGAAGAAAAAATGATAAAAACAAAATGGCCCCCTAATACTGATGAGGCACAGAAAATCAAAGAAATCACAGAAACAACATAATGAAAACACTTCAAGTGATTAAGAAAATAATGTTTACTAATGAAGGGAAGTTGGCTCACCAGTGACCACCAATGTAGAAATGTATGTGAAAGATACCAAGGAAGAGGATTATACCAGTAACAACCTTAATAAAGCAGAAGAAAGGCCTTTAGGAAGAGGACAAATTTGATTGAGAAGAGAATATGAAGAAAGTTAAGGGAAAGCATATGGAGAAAGACTTAAAAAGAGAAGCCAAGAAGATAACAGAGTGGGAGAACCCTGAGCTTATTACCCTGTTCCACATTTACAACTAGATATCATCCACATCCAAGGCAATAAAGCAGAGAGTAATCCGAAGACTGGTGGAACAAACTCCACATAAATATAGAGAAGAAGCTGCATCTGAAAGGTTAGGAAGTTTAGAAAGATAGAGGGAGGCTGCCTGCAAGGGGAAGGGAGCTGTGTGCATGGATAAGGCAGAGAAATGCGCTCTTGAAACAGGAAGCTCACAAAAAGAAGACTAATCCCATAGCATTTGACCAGAGAGGCTGAATTGGAGTTTGTAAAACAAGTGGGACTTGGAGCCTGGAGCTTTAAAAGTCAGTGGACTTAGTGTGTGAGCCAAGAGGATGAGTGATAGCTGGGTCTTTGTCCTTGAAGAGATAGCAGCCTGCATGGAGAGGCAACATAAAAACAGCAGTTTACACAAAGCCAGGGACAAACAGAAGACAGATCTGTTTATATTGATTTCAGAGCGTGTTAGGGGACTTCTCTGAAAACAAGGGAGCTGGCAGGTGCCATTTTCCTCCACAGTCCCCCAGCATAAACAAAGCCACCTGTAGGAGGCAGCACTACACAGACACTAGCTTCCTAACCTGTTTGCAGGTAAGGGTGGTTCAGTATTAGCAAATCAAGCAATGTGATACATCACATCAATAAGAGAAAGGATAAAAAACATACGATCATTTCAATGGATGCAAAAAAGGCATTTAACAAAACACAACTTCAATTCATGGTAAAAACCCTTAACAGAGTAGGTTTAGAGGGAACGTATTTCAACATAATAAAGGTTATGTATGAAAAACCCATAGTTAACATCAACTTCAGTGGGGAAAACTGAGAGCCTTTCCCCTAAGATCAGGAACAAGACAAGGATGGCCACTCTCACCACTTTTATTAAACATGGTAGTGGAAGTCCTAGCCACAGCAGTCAGCAGAAAGAAATAAAAAGCATCCAAATTGGTAAGGAATATGTAAAACTTTCACAACTTGCAGATGACATGATAGTATATATAGAAAACCCAAAAGACTTAACCAAAAAGAAAAAAAAATGCTAGAACTGATACACAAACTCAGTAAAACTGCAGGATACAAAAATTAAAGTATAGAAGTTCTATACACCAATAATGAAGCAGCAGAAAGAGAAATTAAGAAAACAGTCACATTTTCAGTTTTATCTAAAACAATAAGATAGCTAGGAATAGACCTAACCAAAAAGGTGAAAGAACCATACTCTGAAAACTATAAAATATTGATGAAAGAGATTGAAGATGACACAAAGAAAGACATTCCATGCTCATGGAGTGAAAGAACAAATATTATTAAAATGTACTACCCAAAGCAGTCTACACATTTAATGCAATCCCTATTAAAATACCAACAACATTTGTCACAGAACTAGAATAAACAGTCCTAAAATTTGTATGGAACCACAAAAGACCACAGCCAAAGCAGTCTTGAAAAAGAAAAGCAAAGCTGAAACCATAATTCCAGACTTTAAGTTATATTATCAAGTTATAATAATCAAAACAGTATGATACTAGCCAAAAATAAACACCTAGATCAAAAGAACCGAATAGAAAACCCACAAATAAACCCACAACTTTATGGCCAATTAATTAATCTTCAAGAAAGCAGGAAAGAATATCTAGTGGGAAAAGGACAGTTTTTTTAATAAATGATGTTGGGAAAACTAGACAGCTACATGCAAAAAAAAAAAAAAAAACCACTTTCTTATACTATACACAAAAATAAATTCAAAATGGATTAAAGATGTAAGTATGAGGCCCGAAACCATAAAAACCCAGAAGAGAACACGGGCAGTAAATTCTTTGACATAAGCAATTGTTTTTTATATAGCAACTTTTTTCTAGATATGTCTCCTGAGGCAAGGGAAACAAAAAGCAAAAATAAACTATTGGGTTTAGATCAAAATAAAAAGTTTCCTTTTGAAGAAGGGAGCAATCACCAAAAGTAAAGGGCAACCTACAGAGTAGGGGAAGATATTTGCAAATGACATATTCAATAAAGGGTATCGTATTCATTCTCATCATATTCAATAAAGTATCTAAAACATAATAAAGAACTGATACAGCTCAACACCCAAAAACCAATAATCCAATTAAAAAATGGCCAGAAGTCATGAACAGACAGATACATGAAAAGATGTTCATCATTACTTACCATTATGGAAATGCAAATCAAAACTGCAATGAAATACCACCTCAAACTTGTCAGAATGGTTAAAATCAACAACACAGAAAACAACAGGTGTTGGCAAAGATGTGAAGGAAAAGGAACCCTCGTGCATTGTTGATAGGATGCAAACTGATGCAGCCACTGTGGAAAACAGTATGGAGGTTCATCAAAAAGTTAAAATTACTCTATAATCCAGTATTCACACTAGTAGGTATTTACCCAAAGAATACAAAACTAATTCTAAGGGGTACATGTACCTGTGTATTTATAGCAGCATTGGTTACAAGAGCCAAATTACAGAAGCAGCCCAAGTGTCCACTGATAGATGAATGGATAAAGAAGACATGAGGTATATGTACAATGGAATATTATTCAGCCATCAAAGGGAATGAAATCTTGCCTTTTGTAACAACATGGATGGAGGTAGGGAGTATAATGCTAAGCAAAATAAGTTAGAGAAAGATAAATACCATATGATTTTACTCATGTGGAATTTAAGAAACAAAACAAATGAACAAAGGGGAAAAAAGGGGGGTGCCTGGGTGGCACAGTTGGTTAAGCATCTACCTCTTGGTTTGGCTCAGATCATGATCTCAGGGTCATGAGACTGAACCCTGCATCAGGCTCTGTGCTCAACATGGAGTCAGCTGAGATTCTCTGTCCCTCTCCCTCTTTCCTTCCTGCTCATGCTCTCTCTCTCTTCCAAATAAATAAATAAATCTTAAAGAGAGAGAGAGAAACCAAGAAATAGATTCTTAATTATAGAGAACAAATTGATGGTTACCGGTGAGGAGGAGGATGAGGGATGGGTTAAGTAGGATGATGAGGATTAAGGAGGGTGCTTGTCATGATGATGCCTGGGTGATGTATGGAATTACTGAATCACTATGTTGTATACCTGAAACTAATACAACACTATATTAACTGACTGGATTCAAAATTAATAAAACGAAAGGAAAACCAAGAGGGATACCTTTTAGGGTTGGTGTTGTGATGGTGAGAAATTTGATCTATTCATTCTTAGATCCTGATAAATACAGATGTCTGAAGAATCAGATAGTGAAGGTATGGAAGATGAAATTAGTGATGCCAGGAAGAAGCAGAGAATGAGGAAAGGGGGTAATAATGAAGTGGAAGAAGTGAAACAAACAGGTTGCAGTAGAAAGAAGGCCTAGTGGGAAACCTAAGAGCCTTTGGATACAGGTCTGTCTTTACCAAAGACCACAGAGCTGTTACATCTGCTCAAAACTCAAAGCTAACTACTACTTACTTTACTCTTTTTGAAATGCTTTGTCACGATTATATGGGCCACCAGTCAAAAAAAAGAGTTGGCTTTGGAATAGTTAACAGAGTCCACGCTTCAAGGATCTAGATTCAAAAGAACTCTATACAGAAGTTATCATATAGCTAACCCCCTTCTTGACCCATCAGAGAATATACTTCAAGTGAGAGTGGATTAAAGAAATTTCCTGATCCTATTTCCAGCATGTATGCTCTTGGACTATATCCACTTCTTTATTTTACTGCCAAGTTGTAGAGTTCTTGTCCCATTTTTAGAAATTCTTATCTTACTATACAGAATGTACTACTGTTAAACAAAATTGCTCAGAATTTGATGTATTTAATATTTCCAAAGCTAGAGTATGGTATGTGATGGAGCAGCCCTAACAAGTAATGAGTATTTTTGAATTGAGATTATCGACAATAATCCTGTTTCCTATTTTTAATAAAATTATACAGTATTTAAGAAAACATTAAATAGGGCGCTTGGATGGCTCAGTCAGTTGGGCATCTGCCTTCTGCTTGCGTCGTGATCTCAGAGTTCTTGGATTGAGCCCCTATCAGGCTCCCTGCTCAGTGAGAGTCTGCTTCTCCCTCTCCCTCTGCTTCTTCTCCCTGTTTGTGTTCTCTCTCTCTAAAATGAATAAATAAAATCTTTTTAAAAATGCATTAAACAAAAGACCTGTAGGATCTCTACATGGGAAACAATAAAACATTACTGAAAAATTAAAGAATACTTGCTTAAATGATGAGCTATGACATATTCATGGATTGGAATACTCAATTAGAGGACAATTATCTGCAAATTGATCTATGGATTGAACATAATCCGTACCATATTTACATAGGCTTTTTTTTTTCCATGCAAGCTTTTTATTTATTTATTTTTTTGCATTACATTCATGCAGGCTTTTTATTTTTTTTTATTTTTTTTATTTTTTTATTTTTTTTAAAGATTTTATTTATTTATTTGACAGACAGAGATCACAAGTAGGCAGAGAGGCAGGCAGAGAGAGAGAGGAAGGGAAGCAGGCTCCCTGCTGAGCAGAGAGCCCGATGCGGGGCTCGATCCCAGGACCCTGAGATCATGACCTGAGCCAAAGGCAGAGGCTTTAACCCACTGAGCCACCCAGGCGCCCCCATGCAGGCTTTTTAAATAAAATTGATGAGGTGATTCTACAAGTTATGTGGAAATGTTAAAGATTGAGAATTTCTAAAACAATCATAAAATCATAGTTGGAGACCTTGACTTCACAACATAACTGTACACGACAATAACCAAAACAGTGTGGTGCTGCTTCAAGGATCAACAAAAAGATAAATACAGTTGAACTGAGAGGCAAGAATAGACCCACAGTTATTTGGTCATTTCAAAATTCAAAGCAACCCAAGGGGGAAAGGAAAGTATTTCAATAAATACTGCTGGAACAACTGGATATCCATATGGGGGGAAAAAATCTCAATTCCTACATTCCACCAAGCACAGAAATTAATTGAGATGGATTATATTACTAAATTAAAAAGCTGCAACCATAAGGTTTGGGGGCAAAAAAAAAAAATTAGAGACTATCTTCATGACTTTGGGGGTCAGGTAATACTACTCAGCAAGAAATTGAAACACAGTACTAATACCTACAACAGCATGGATGAATCTCATTATATTAGCTGAAAGAAATCTTATACAAAAGAATACGTACGGTACAGTATTACATTTTTATGAAGTTCTGGTATAAGCAACTTTTATGAGGGAAAAGAATGGAGTGGTTTGTCTAGGGAATAGGCAGGAATTGATTGGGAAGGATTATGAAGGAACGTTTTTTGAGGTGATGGTAATGGTTTGGGTTACAAGATGTATGAATTTATAAAAACTGATAGAATGGTACACTCAAGATTGGTACATTTTATTTTATGTAAATCTTACTTCAAAAGAAAGGAAAAAAGAGCTTTAAAAACATCACAAAGAGGGGCGCCTGGGTGGCTCAGTGGGTTAAGCCACTGCCTTTGGCTCAGGTCATGATCTCAGGGTCCTGGGATCAAGTCCCTCATTGGGCTCTCTGCTCAGCAGGGAGCCTGCTTCCCTCTCTCTCTCTCTCTCTGCCTGCCTCTCCGTCTACTTGTGATCTCTCTCTCTGTCAAATAAATAAATAAATAAAATCTTTTAAAAAAAAATCACAAGGAGATACTATTTTATATCCGCCAGATAGGCAAGTGTTGGCAAGGGAATATCCTGACCTCTCTAACCCTTGCTAGCGGTAGTGTAAATTAGATCAACCATATAAAACAGTTAGTCATTATCTAATAACTTGTGCATATGCCAACAAAATGATTCCATGTTGAGACATAGAAACTTCTGTAAATGTACACAGAGAAACATATGACAATATTCCAGAAAAGTGAAAAGAACTGAGATACCCATCAACAGGAGAAGGCATAATTGTGCTATATTCAAACACACCATCATGGATGAATCTTGCGAACATATAAGAATGCTCCCAATATGATTCCAATCAATATAATTACATTCAAAATCTTGAAAAATTACAAACTATGTTGATTAAGGATACATTTCTTGTAAAGGAAAGCAGAGAAAATAAATTCAGTGTATGGGATGAAGGCATGGCAAGGAGAATTAGAATTGGAATGAAAAAGCCCATAAAGGCAACTTCAAAATTACTAGTAAGGTTTTATTCCCTAAAATGGCTAGTGGGAAGAGTGTTTATTATTTTTCTTTATAACTTGCACATGTTAGAATATTCTTTGATATAATTGAATACTTGATGATTCCATGGGTAACAAAATATACATTTTAAAATTAAATCTAAGAATTTTTCATTAGCAGTAATATGCAAAGTTAAGCCATTTATTCAAATGTTTATCAAATGCCTGTACACAGCCTGATAGGGTGCGACATTAGTTAAGCCCTTATTGGGAGACTACCACTTTGGTAGCTGTATCTTAAAAATTAATTTAAAAACCAGTGAGATCTAAAATGATGACAGTCTTATATAGGTCCAGCTTTGACCTCACTCCTCTAATGCTACTCCAGGGGACTTCTGAAGGCATACTTTTATGAATTGGAGTGTCGGGTAAATTGATCATTGACCAATCATAAAGGTACCTTATAATCAGGTCATGGAGAATGTGTCCTGTAATTTATTTTCTTGAAACTTAACTATGATAAAAATTCTTAGGATGCTGTGGCTAACACACAGATCTTACTGTTCTTTTGTTGAATATTAAACATTTTTGAGGTATTTATAGATTTTTCATTTCACCATTTCCTGCAAAATCCGTGAATATTTTTCATTACATCAACTTGCCAGAAAACAAAGGTTGAACTCTGTAGCTCTAATGTGGTCCTGAATTTGTAGCTTAAAATTAAAAGGGCTTACCCCAACCCTTTACTCTTTATAAGTATTCAGACATTCCTTTGATGCCAAATAATAAATTCATAGTGCTACATATCCAGCAGGATGACAGTCTGCTTGCCTATATGAAGTACTTAAATATACCCAATTGCAATTCCAAAGCCTTATTGCTTCATTTATCACAGGAAGTGCCAGAGTTCTGAAATATTTTGTAAGAAAAGCTACTCTACTTGCATGAATTCTCATAGGAATGACCAAGAATATTATGCCAATTCAATCCTAAGTATTGAAGTTAAGGTTCTAAATGACGTTTAATATTATGATTTATTTTCTATACTAAAGTTTATAAGGCACAAAACAAGTTCCTATCCTTTCATATTGCTTTTTATTTTTAAAGCGTCTGAGTGATGATAAAAATCTAAGCTTAACAACTGTCAGATGATTTATGATATTTCATTTATTTTTCAAAGGATTGGGGTGTCACCAGTAAGCCCATTAGAATTGTAGGTTTAAAGTTCCTCAATTTTAAAAAAGACCAGCTGCATAAACAAATGTGTTAGCTTTGTAACTTAATTCTGTGTGATTTTTTTTTTAATTCTTCAAAGTACCAAAGGAGGCAGTTCTTCTTAGGTCATAAATACTTGTTTATGTCATTATGATCTCAAACGTTCAAGTACATTTCAAGATCTACTTTTTAAAATATTAATATGGTTTTATTGCATTCTTTACAACCTCAAGACATTTCTTCCTTTGCTGAAATCTGCCTTTCTTCATGGGCTGAAACCAACTAAAGTGAAATGCAGATAAACTGGAGGAAGATTACTTTAAGAAATTGGAATTCTGTAGTCACGGATAGACAATTCAATAACTGTCTTTGAGAATGCTCTGAGTACCTTGAAGCTATTTTTTTTTTTTTTTTACTAAACTTTTAAGTTTGGGATAATTATAAATTCCCATGTAGTTATAAGAAATGATAGGTACCCAATGTTATCTTTATGCATTTTCCCCCAAAAGGTAACAACATCTAGAATACCATCCAGATGATATAGTGATACAATTCAGGTCTTATTTGGATTTCCCTAGTTTTACTTGAACTCATATGCATATGTATACATTTAGTTTCTGTGAAGTTATCACATGAGTAGCTTCCTTTATCTACCACAGTCAAGAAGAGAACAGTTCGATCACAAGGATTCTTCATGTTGCCCCTTTATAACCATGCTCACCTACCCCATTTTCCCATCCCTAAACCCTGGCAACCGCTAATTTGTTCTCTATTTCTATAATTTTTTCATTTCAATAATGTTACATAAATGGAATCTTTGGGGTTGACTATTTTATTTAGCATAATTCCCTTAATGTTCATCCAAATAATTGCATTCATCAGTAGTTTATTTTTTTTTTAAGATTTTATTGATTTATTCAACAGAGAGAGAGAGAGAGATCACAAGTAGGCAGAGAAGCAGGCAGAGAGAGAGGGGGAAGCAGGCTCCCTGCTGTGCAGAGAGCCTGATGTGGGGCTCGATCCCAGGACCCTGAGATCATGACCTGAACTGAAGGTAGAGGCTTAACCCACTGAACCACCCAGGTGCCCCAGTAGTTTATTTTTTATTGCTGAGTGGTATTTCATCAAAATGTACTTTGATTTTTAGCATTCACATAAACACATAAAATGATAGATAATTGAAATATCAACTGACAAGTTTTTTTAAATGTTACAATTAACCTGTTATTTAAAGTTATAGGTAAGTTTTTAGTGTCCTTTTAGTTATTTAGATTGGATTAGCCTCGATCTTGTCATACCAAGACCAGATGAATTGCTACCTGTGTACTGAAGATATATTTCCAGTAGGGGGGAAAAAAAGATAATTCCATGTCCTACAAATAAGTCATTTTAATAAAAACTGACAAGATTGGAGAAAATACACATACAGGAAATCCTGTCATTTGTGGCAACAAATGAATGGATAGATCTGGGGAGCATTATGCTAAGTGAAATAAGCCAGAGAGAGAAAGACAATGTGGAATCTAAGGAAAAAAAAGTTGAACTGATGGACAAAGTTGAAAGTAGAAAAATGGCTGCCAGGGGTTGGGGTGTCTGGAAAATAGGGAGAAGTTGGTAAAAGGGTGCAAACTTTAAGCTGTAAAATGAATAAAGTCTGAGGATCTAATATATGGCATGATATAGCATTCTGAAATTTACTGAGCAAGTTGAACTTAAATGTTCTTGGCAAAAAAAGGGGGAGATTACATGTATGAGATGACATGTTAATTAACTTGATAGGGAGTATCCTTTCACAGTGTATACATGTATCAATCATTACTTGGTGTACTTTAAATATCTTGCAGTTTTGTCAGTTGTACCTTAAAACTGAAAAAAACAACATTTGTGGTGGTTTAAATGCTTTCAGAAAAGAATCTTCTGGTAATTCACATGTTATCATACATTATATTTCTCCTACAAGACCTTTTTTCCACCAGCAAGACTTTAACTAGCTTTTTAAGGGCAGAACCTGTATATATCTAAGCAAGCTGTTCACTGGGTATACCTCAGAGGTAGTCACTAAGTAAATAGTGAAATAGTGCTGGACATTGCAGCTCTCATGGTACTATGGGACACATTTTATTTGATCAGGGATTTTTAATAACATTTTATACTTTTTTACAAACCTTTACTAAATAGGTAAATGTTCTTATTTGAAGTAACAGTGACTCCCATCTTTCTGACCTACCAAGAGAATTACTTTCTCTTACCCAGTTAAACTTTATATTTATTTAGGGTGCCTGGGTGGCTCAGTTGGTTAAGCAACTGCCTGCAGCTCAGGTCATGATCCTGGAGACCCAGGATCGAGTCCCGTATCAGGCTCCCTGCTAGGCAGGGAGTCTGCTTCTTTCTCTGACCCTCCCTCTTCTCATGCTCTGTCTCTCTCTCTCTCATTCTATCTCTCTCTCAAATAAAATAAGTAAAATCTTTTTTAAAAAACTTTATTTAAAGTAGCTGAGAAGTATGGATCATAATTGATATATTTATTCCTTAGTTCAGATTTTTTAAATTACGAAGATTTCTGTTTACTGGAACCAAATTACTCTAAGATTTTGATACTTTTTGTAGTGATTCCCCTGGATATTTTCAATTCTAGAATATCTGAAATTTTAACCTTGATTTTTATATGAAAGAAAATTGAATACAATAGCTTCAGTTTTAATGCTATTAATTTAGAATTAGGTTAACAAAAACAATGTTTATACAAAATTTCTTTAAAAGATACTTTGAAACTATATATATATATATATATATAAAGATTTGAGAGAGAGAATGCATGCTAGTGGGGGGAGGGGCAGAGAGAGAGGGAAAGAGAGAATTTCAAGCAGACTCCTTGCTGAATATGGAGCCAGATGCAGGACTCCATCTTATGACCCTGAGATCATGACCTGAGCTGAAACCAAGAGTTGGCTGCCTGACTGACTGAGCCATCCAGGCACTCCTAAAATTATATATATATTTTATCATTTTTATCAAGAATAGTCTGGATGAAAGGATAATGCGTTTCTGTAGGTCTAAGTATATTTTACAAAAGCACAACTAAAGACTTGGTTTAAATCAGTGATTTTCAAAGAAGAGTCCTATATTAGTACTAAAAGATAAAGTTCCTCTCTGCTACCTTTATAAGATACAGTTCTCCATCCAACATGCTACCAAATCCCTGCTGAGAGTCTTTTGTACTGAATAGATTCTTTTTCTTTTTTTATTTTCAGTCTGATCAGATGTGGAAGTGCCTGCTACTGTTTTCACTATATTTTTGCCTCTTTTCCCACCTGTGACTGTAGGAGGCTTTTTCCTGAATGGGGAGAAAAGAATTTTTTGATATTACCAGATTCTTCTAGATGTGTACAGGAGAACTAGAGGAATGTGGGCATTTGCTGAAGCACAGTCCTCTTGTCTCTTCTTAAGCACCCATCAGCTCTTGCCTTCCTTAACACTAATGTTCTTCATCTTTCTCTCTAGAGATTCATGCTGCCCGCTATCTGTAACCACTTTAAATATGACCTTTCCTCTTTCCTGTGCTTATAGCCTCCACTGAATCTTCTTTCCCACTTTTGCTCATGGTAAGCATGTTCTAGGAACGCCTTAAGTCTTTCTGCATCCAGTGTGTCCCAGGCATGGGTAGAATATGAGTGTTCTAGGACCTTGCTTCTTCAGAAGTGCTTAGTTGAACCTAGGGAGCCTCAATAACTAATGTGAAGAAGACCCAGCCAGGCAGACTGTGAATAAGAGTAAGTGTGCCTGCCATGACCTTTATTTTGGTCATAGCGACAGTTTCAAAAATCTCTTTGCATCCCTGTTGTTATCACTGCCTTTTACATGCACCATAGCTGTGTGGATATATTGTGCTGTGACTATCAAAATTGGAAGAAGGCGTGATGTAACAGCATGGCAAATATATTATTAGATTCAGGCCTGTGGTCTGTGATGATTACTATGACTGCATAGGCCACGGTCCTTCTATAATACCTTTGCTGCACTTAAATTTTTTCGCCTAGTTAGATCATACAGTCAGTGTCATTAATTTGGGATGGAAAGCACCCTCTTACCATTAACACTACCTCTTACAAGTTTGAAAATGATTCAGTATGCAGTATTAAGAAGAGAAGTGTTTTGGGGACACCTGGGGGGTTCAGTTGGTTAAGCATCTAACTCTTGGTTTCAGCTGAGGTCATGATCTCAGAGTCATGAGATGGAGCCCATGTTAGGCTTCATGTTCAGTGTGGAATCTACTTGAGATTCTCTCTCCCTTCCTTCCCCCTCCATCCCTCCCACTGTGCTCACTCACTCTCTCCCTGAAAAAAAGAAAATCTTGTTTAAAAAAGGAAAAGAAGTGTTTTTATTACCTTCAATAAGAGGATATGTGATGTAAGGCTAGGTATAAGGTAAAAGTGAAGAGGAGTGAGTAGAAATAAGGACTAGGAAAAGAAAATTAAAGGAAAAGTTATTTTCTGACATTCATCATTTCAGGTGTTAGGCTTGGACTTTGAGTTCCGTTTTTTGGAAATAGAAAATATCAGCCCAGAACCATGAGTTCAGTTAAAAAAATTTTTATGTGCTTTGGAGTTTGATTTTTCTTTTACCAAGTAAAGATAAAGATGGCAATGATTTAGTAGCAGCTCATGGATAGTAACTGTGAGGTGCTGAGTGTACATTACATAATAATCAGAATCAAAAGCATATCGGGGCGCCTGGGTGGCTCAGTGGGTTAAAGCCTCTGCCTTCGGCTCAGGTCATGATCCCAGGGTCCTGGGATCGAGCCCCACATCGGGCTCTCTGCTCAGCAGGGAGCCTGCTTCCTCCTCACTCTCTGCCTGCTTCTCTGCCTACTTGTGATCTCCAGCTGTCAAATAAATAAAATCTTAAAAAAAAAAAAAAAAAGTTAAGCTTATCTTTGGATTTGTAACTTTAAGTAATTCTGTAGTCATTAAGTTATATGCGTGTACATATACTTTGAGAAATCTTAGTACTTTACTGAAGTGTAAGCTTTTGTATTATACAGTAGAATAAAGCAAATATCTTTGTAATTTTGCTTAACAAAACAGTGTGGGGTTTTTTTTTTTTTTTTTTTTTTTTTTTCAAGAAATGTGATTGTGGTCTTCATGATATACAAATATTGCTTTGTGTTTATCTCCTAAGTTTGAAAATTCAATTATCCTTTCTAAGAATTTGAAGAAAGTCAAGTTTTGTTTTCTAGATATTTTGAGACATCACATAATAAAAACATTATATAATTTGTGTGCATTGATGCAGTTGTCACATTTTTCCAACTTCCCTCATAAGGCCTACTTTAAAATAGTCTTTAATGCATATGACTTCCCAGAGTACCAATTTCATAAATGAAGTTCCTTAATCATAAAATTTATTTTGGTTATATCAACTGGTAGGATCTTTCTTCTAGAAAGTGCTTGGGCAAACTAAATTTTAGTACTAATTGTTTGAAGAAACATTTTCACATTTCTCTGTGCACTCTGTATTGATTTTTTTATTTGCAGGGTGTTTTGCAGTCCTTTATGAGATAGATATGAAATTAATTAGGAAACCTAGAACAGCTACATATTTTTCCTACTTGCTGTCCTTAAGAGTTTTTTAGAACAGATGTATTTAAGAGCAGATCCAAATTGAGAACTTTATTGTGCATACTTTTAACCATTAGGGTAATATGAAATGGAAGGATGTACACTTAAAAAGATGAGCACCCTCTTAAATACATCAGAACAGCTTGGGTTCCATTCCAACACTGTAAATTAACTAGACCTAGGAGACATATATAGAACACTCCACTCAACAAGAGCAGACTGTACATTCTTCTCAATGTACATGGATCATTCTCCAGAATAGACTGTCCATTAGGCTATAAAACAAGCCTCAATAAATGTAAAAAGGATGGAAATTATACAAAGTATTTTCTCTGACCACAACAGAATACAATTAAAAATAAGTAACAGAAGGATATTTGGGAAACACACAAATATGTGGAAATTAGACAACACATTCCTAAATAGCCAGTGGGTCAAAGAAGAAATCACAAGGGAAATTAGAAACTACCTTGATATAAATTAACCTAAAATACAACATATCAAAATTTATAGGATGCAGCTCGAGAAAGCAATGTTTAGAGGTTAAAAACATCTGTGTTTTTAAAAAAGATCTCAAATCAGGGGTGCCTGGGTGGCTCAGTGGGTTAAAGCTTCTGCCTTCGGCTCAGGTCATGATCTCATGGTCCTGGGATTGAGCCCCGTGTCGGGCTCTCTGCTCTGCGGGAAGCCTGCTTCCTCCTCTCTCTCTGCCTGCCTCTTTGCCTACTTGTGATCTCTCTCTCTCTCTGCCAAATAAATAAATAAAATCTTAAAAAAAAAAAATCTCAATTCAGTGACTGAAACTTCCACCTTAAGAACCTAGAAAAAGAAGAACAAACCAAAACAAATAGGAAGAAAATAAGTAAATAAAGGTGAAAGCACAAATTTAAGGACTAGAGAATAAAAAAAAAAGAGAAAATCAATGAAAGCAAAGGTTGATTCTTTAAAAGATCTTAATAAAACTGACAAATCTTTAGACTGACCAAGAAAAAAAGAGAGAGAACATTTAAGTTAGTAAGATCAGCAATGAAAGAGGGTGCATTACTACGGATCTTACAGAAATAAGAAAGGATTTTAAAGGAACATTAGAAATAATCGTATGCCATCACTTCTTGGCCTTTTGGCTAAAATCAAGTGTAGAAATAATTGTATGCCAAAATATTATCAGGTGACTTAGATGAAATGGACAAACTCCTAAAAGACAAAAACTACCAAAACTAACTCAAGAAAGAAAATCTGAAATGACAAGTGATTGAATTATTTTAAAAGTTCCCACAGAGTTAAAAAAAAAGCCCAAACCCAGATGGCTTCACCTGTGAAGTCTATCAAAGCTATAAATAAAAATTAATACCCGTGCTTTACGAAGTCTTCTAAAAATTAGAGGAGAAAATACTTTCCAATTCATTCGATTAGGCCAGTATATCCTGATGCTGAAACCAGACAAAGACACCACAAGGAAAACTACAGACCAATATTCCTTATAAATACAAATGCAAAAATTGCCAACAAAACACTAGTAAACCAAATCTAGTAACTATAAAGAAGATTAGAAACAAAGGCCACATGGGATGATTTTATCAGAAATGCAAGATTATTTTAATCAATGTAATACATTAATAAAATGAAGAAAAGCTATGTGATCATCATTTAATAGACACAGAAAAAGCATTTGACAAAATTGATGTTCCTTTTATGATGAAAACACGCAATAATGTAGAAATAGGTGGGAACTAAAAAATTCCACAACTCACATCATACTTACCAGTGACAGACTGAAAGCTCTCCTCCTAAGATCAGGATGAACATGAGGATGTGTTCTCTTGCCACTTCTATTAAGGGCATTTAGGCAAGGAAAGGGGTAAAAAAGGATCTAAATCAAAAAAGAAAACTTTTTGTATTTATAGATGGTATGATCTTGAATATGGAAAACCTAAAGGAACCAACTGAAAAAAACTTAGAATTAATAAACAAGTTTTAGCAGGGCTAAAAAATACACAATCAGTATGAAAATCAGTTGTATTTATGTACACTAGCAGTGAATCCTTCAAAAGTGAAATTAAGAAAACAGTTGCATTTATAATAGCATCAAAAAGAATGAATACTTAACAATAAGTTTAACAAAAGAAATACAAGACTTATGCACTAAAGTTTAAAAATGTTGTTAGAAAGTAAAGACAAATAAATCGAAAGTCATCTTACATTACTTAATTGAAGTGTAGTTATGCAGTATTATATGGATTCCATTGTACAACATGGTGATTTGACAATTATATACATTACGAAATGTTCACCACAATATGCATAGTTACTATCTGTCACCGTAAAAGTTCTTATAGTATTACTGGCCATATTCCCTATGCTGTAATTTTCATCCCTGTGACTGACTTATTTTACAATTGGAAGGTTATAACTCTTAATCCCCTTGAATTGGGAGACTTAACCTTGTTAAGATGGCAATACACCCAAATGGATCAGCAGATTCAAAGCAATCTCAGTGAAAATCCCAGTTGCCATTTTTTGTAGAAGTTGACATGCTGATCCTAAAATTCATATGGAGATTCAAGGGACTTATAATAGGCAAACAATCTTAAAAAAGAAAACAGAGGAAGACTCACACTTCTCAATTTCGGAACTTACTGTAAAGATACAATAAACAAGATAGGATGGTACTGACAAAAGGCTAGACATAGAGGTCAATGAAATAGGATTGAGAGTCGTGAATAAAACCTCACATGTATGGTAAATTGATTTTCAACCAGCGTGTGAAGACATTTCAGGGGGGAAAAGAACAGTCTTATCAACCAGTGGCTTGGAACAACTGGGTATCCACATGAAAGCGAATGAAAGGGGATCTGTACCTCACATGATATTCAAAAATTAACTCAAAATGGATCAAAGATCTAAATGCGAGAGCTAAAACTGAAACTGTATAAAACTCTGAAAGGAAAACAAAGTTTGAAATCTTTATACCTTGGATTAGGCTATCATTTCTTAGTTTGACATGAAAAGCGTGAGCAATAAAAGTTCAAAATGAAAACTTCTGTGCTTTGGAGGATAGCAAAAAGAAAGCGAAAAGGCATCTTTCAGAATGGGACACCATCATACATCTGCTAAGGGACTTGGACTGAGAATATAAAAAGTATTACAACTCAGTAACAAAAAGGAACCAGAAGTTTAAAGTGATCAAAGGGTTTACGTAGCTCTTTCTCCTAAGAAGATATACAAATCGTCCCTGAGCATGTGGCAACCTTGCCAACATTACAGTGATTAGAGCCGCAGTGACATACAGCTTCACACCCATTAGGATGGCCATAATTTAAAAAATGGACAAAAAAGATTCAGTAAGAATATGTGGAAATTGGAAACCTCCTATATTACTGATGGGAATGTAAATGGACAGCTGCTTTGGAAAAGTCTGACCATTCCTCAGAAGATGAAGCATAGAGTTACCCTGTGACCCAGCCTGTATAATATAGAATATACCTGTTCTATTCCTAAGTATATATCCAGGAGAAGTGAATATGGCCACACAAAAACTTGTGCACAAATGTTCATAGCAGCATTATTCATAATGGCCAAAAAGTGGAAACAACCCAAATGTCTGTCAGTCAATGGCTAAACAAAAGTGGTATATCCATACAATGGCTTATTATCTGGCAACAAAAAGGAACCAAAGTACTGGTACATTCTATAACACTCATGAACCTTGAAAACATTATGCCAAGTGAAAGAAGTCAGACACCAAAAGGCCACATATTATATGATACCACTAACATGAAATTTTCAGAATAAGTGAATCTACAGAGACAGAAAGTAGATTAATGATTTCCAGGGCCAAGCAGGTAGTAGGGTGACTGCTAATGGGTATGAGGTTTCTCTTTAGGGTGATGGGATATTCTGGAATTAGATGGTGTGGTGGTTCTATAACTTTGTGAATATACTATAAAACATCGAATTGTATACTTCAAAAGGGTGAATTTTATCACAAATATAAGTAAATGAGTATTAACTGAGCTCCTCCTAGGTATTCTGTTATTATGCCAAATGTTTAGGGTACCAGGTGAACACAAAGGGATATGACCACTGCCTTCTGGATCTTCTTATGTATGAAGACACCAGGTATTATCTAAGTAAAATTACAATTGTGGTAAATGCTCTAAGGAAAAAGGTCCAGGGTTCAGTGAGGTTATTAATAGGAGTATCTGAGCTGACTAGATCAGACAGTTCTCCTAAGGAGCTTATCCTGCCTTGCGAACTGAAGGATGAAGCCACGTTATCCAGAAGACAAGCAGTATTACAGGGAAAGGGAACCAGGATGTGTAAAGACTCTGCCAACAGAGCCATGCTGTGTTCAGGAAACTGCTGGAAAGCTTGTGTGGCTGGGACACAGAAGGTGAGGGTATAGATAGGGTGCAGGTTGAAACTGAGGAGCAGGCTGAGGCGAGACTATGCAAAAATTCACAGACTTGCTGTGGCGTCCAATGGTTTTCATTCTGGGATGGCGCATTCTAATTGATGTTTTGAAAACAGGACTGTGGCCATGTTGGTTAGAGAAGGAGGAAGAGAGGAAGCTATTAGAGTATTCAATGGTCTCTGCAGAGAATGACACAGCAACTGGCACCAGGTAGTTGGCAATAGAGATGAGAAGATACGGATGTATCTAAGGGCTGTTTAGGAGTTAAAATTGACGGGATTTGGTAAAAACCTAGAACTAGGAAGTGAGAGAGATGTTGGACTTTTCCCCATGAATGGGTTGGAGGGCCATTGCTAAGCCAGAGAGATTCCTTCAGTATGTACTTTGCTATGAACAACTTCAAGTACTATAAAGGGATTTTTTTTTTTTTTTCTGTTAAGCAGTAGCTCTTTCTTACCGAAGCAGTCACATAGTATAGAAGTATGCAATTTACTGGTAGCAAATATTTGGGGAAGTTCAAAAATGTTTGAGAAATTAGACAAATAATTTTTGTATATTTTCCAGACAGGTTTTCCTCTGGGAGTCTCTCTCTCTCTCTCTCTCTCTTTTTTTTTTTTTAAAGATTTTATTTATTTGACAGAGAGAGAGATCACAAGTAGGCAGAGAGGCAGTGGTGGGGGGGCAGACTCTCTGCCAAGCAGAGAGCCTGATGCGGGGCTCGATCCCAGGACCCTGGGCTCATGACCTGAGCCAAAGGCAGACGCTTAACCCACTGAGCCACCCAGGCACCCCATCTGGGAGTCTCTTTTGTCCTAGTCTACATCCTCAGTGTCTTATTTTAATGTACTTGGCCTTGCTGATGATCCCCCAATGCTGTAGAGATCATCTGTCATTTAGGTTTCTTCAGTTTGATGTAAGTAATGGAAATAGACTTTGAAATAATTTTTTGGCAAGTAACTACCTTCCAGTGAGGAATAATTGGAATGAGTTCAGTTTTAGCAATTCTTATTTCCTTGGCCAGCCAAAGTCTTAAAATGTCAGGTTCTTCAAAGATGTTTTTATTCTGCAGTTATGTAGAGTGGTAGTGTTTTATTATAATTTCTAAAAGCCACTTTGGCAATTTAAGACTACACTGAAATAAATTTTAGTCTGTACCCTAAAATTGTTTTTCAAATGACCCTTGAAGAGTTAGATATTGGGCATTCACTCAGATTTGGAATGTCAGCACACAGACCCAACTGACAAGTAAAGATCTGGAAAGAAAAGAGATCATACAAATGACTTGTGATTTAAATTGTTATACTCTAACTGCTACAAGAAAGGCATCTCCTTTTTCATTAGTATTTTACTGCTAATATACAAATAATAAGAGAAACATTATAAATCTATAAAGGCCATTGTTTATAGCAAACCTTGAGGCACATTTAAATTAGGAGAATCAAGGGTCATTTAGAGAAAATCATAATGACCTGCCTTTTGCAACCCTCTTCTCGGGCATTCTCACGAAGGTCTGTTCTCATCAACCAGCATACACAGGAGGGAGTCAAGAGCCATTTCTGCTAATTTTTCCATGAAAACACCAAAGCTTGAATCCACTTGACTCAAGTTTCCATTTTTCTTGCTGTCAGTATAGGCTAGACCTTAGGATTAGCTCTTTACTTATCAGCATTAAATATGTTACATTGTTTTTCATATGTGCTTTTTCCATTGTGTGTCTTAATTTCTGAAAGTTGTCATTTGAAATGGGAACTTTAAGAAAAGAATGGGGAAATATCTGAGGTTGGGACATTTGTGGTTAAGAGCAGAACCCAAGACCTGTCTTGAACTTCAGCTTTACCAGATACTAGTTGTGTGAGCTTAGATAAATTAATTAACCTCTCTGTGCCTAGTTCCTCATTTGTAATATGATGGTCATAAAATATCTATCCCAAGACTATGGTTAAAATTAAATGAATTAGCACACATTTAAAATGCTTAGGGGCACCTGGGTGGCTCAGTTGGTTAAGCATCGACTCGATTTTGGCTCAGATCATGATCTAGGGTTCCTGGGATGGAGTCCCCAGTTGGGCTGTGTGCTGGGTTGGGGAGTTTGCTTGGATTCTCTCTCTCTCTCTCTTTCTTCTTCTGCCCCTCCCCTCTTTGTGCACTGTCTCTGTCTCTGTCTCTCTCTCTCAATTAAATCTCCTAAAAAATGTTAAGAACACTATTTGGGACATAGTAAGCTCAAAATAAATGTTAGCTATCACCACTGTTGTTACTAACTCCCACCTGCAAATTAAGATATTATAATTTAGTTGTGGTTGTTGTTTTTGCTGGTTTTGTTTGTTATCTGGGCTTATTTTGGTGGAGTAAGGACAAGGTTACATGGCTGGCAATTGGTATAAACCAGGTTTATTAAAGAGTTGGTTTCGGTCAGGAGTTAGTAGACTGTGGCTAACTGGCCACATTGGGCCTATTTTTATATGCCTTGCAAACTGAGGATAGTTTTTACATTTCCAAATTACTGAAAAAAAGCAAAAGAAGATAATGCTTTGTGACACATGAGAATTATATAAAGTTCCAATATCCATCAATAAAGTTTTATTGGTACATACCCACACTTAACTCAATTACATTGTCTGTGGTTGCTTTCATGCTACAACAGCAGGAAGGAGTAGTTGTGACAGAGCCTGTAGGGCCCACAAAACTGCAAATATGACCTATATAGCCCTTATACAGAAAAAATTTTCTGATGGCTGGCTTGTGGGGTTGTTAGTTATATTGATCTGATGAATGAACTCCTGCCTTTTATACTGTCCTGCTTTGACAAAAGATGTAAGCTTGCGTAAGAAAGCATATGACTTTAATTAGTTATCCTTGTGGCTAGGGAAGTTTTGTTTTGTTTGCTTAGATTTTTTTTGATTTAGAAAAAGTATAACCTTCCATTTTGGTTAAAATTCTGCTGAAAGTGGATAGTTCATGAGTAGACTTAATTCAGCTGTAGTAGATGACATAAGTATGGACATGCCAAAAACCATACATATTCAGGAAGAGTATTAAGATTTGGATTTCTGTCAAGAATTGTCAAAATGGAAGTCTGGTTCTGTGTGTGTGTGTGTGTGTGTGTGTGTGTGTGTGTGTGTGTGTGTTAGGATATTCGGCATCTCATAATTCTTACTTAAAGATAATTGAAACAAAATGAATTCCGAGAGACTCTTCTAATAAGATCACGTTTCCTGTGATAACATACCTTAAGACTGTATAGTATTGTAATCCCATTTCAGAAGTTACTTGTGGTTTTGTTTTTTTTTGGTTTTTTTTGTTTTTTTTTTAAGGCTTTGGCTTTGTGACTCAGAGCCTAATATTCATAAGATGGCCAAACTCTGGAGGCTTTGGCAATTGTGCTTAGAGAACATATGCTTTGATTTTGTCGGACTGATGGTTTAGGCAAATAACTTTTTCTTCTATCCTTACGCTATTTTTAACTATGATGTGGATCTTTTTTGGTTGGTTGGTTACATAATCTTTATTTAGGATCTGTGTTGCCCTTGAATATCTGTAAATCTCACAACTCCTTTTATTTAGGTTTTTATCTTTCAAAGTCTGTTCCGCAGATACTTCTGGAAGACTTCTCCCCCTCCAAGGTTCTGGGTCTAATGGGAACAAGACAAACCTGGACCCTGCCCTCGAGAGTTTTGAGTCTGTCCAGAAAGAGACATGGAATCAGTAGATGTATAGTAGTTCAGTGTTGGAGAATTAAATTGTGCATTAGGAAGTAGACTAATTGAACCTAAACTGTGAAAGAAATCAGAGAATATTGCTTCTTTATAGACATTTTTTTGTTTTGTGCTGATTTTGAAAATCCATCCTGAAGTACGTGTCTGTTACTCAGCTGAAATCATCTTAAGTTGAGCCAAAAGTATCAAAGCAAGAATTTTAAGAAATTACATCTAGTATCCCTCTAATTGATATAGGCACAATCTACTAATTGCTATTTGTTATAGATATTAGATGGTTGATTGTTAAACCTTGTGCATTTGATCTTGACAAAAAAATAATTTATTGATAGTAATGGTCATTGTGAATTTAGAATGAGGAAAATACAGAAAGTGAAAAAAAGATTATCATTTCGTTTAACTTACTACTTGAAAATCAAAACATCAGGGCACCTGGGTGACTCAGTCAGTTAGGTGTCAACTCCCTCAGGTCATGATCTCAGGGTTCTGGGATCAAGCCCCACGTCAGACTCCATGCTCAGTGGGGAGTCTACTTGAGATTCTCTGTCTCCCTCTCCCTCTGCCATCCCCTGCCCCGTGCACACTCATTCTCTCTCAAAATCAATCAATCAATCAATCAATCTAAAAAAAAAAAAATATCAAAATATCCATTTGTCTTTCTTAAACAGATGTTTTTAAAGTGGAATCTGGGGTTCTTTCCTCTCTTTTAGGATGGTTGCTTATTGTTTTTATTATTAAAAAAATAGTAATGTGGTTATATGCACTGTGTATCTGTCTGCATGCATACACACATGCATCCTCCCCCACCACACACACACACACAAAGTACAAAGAAAAAAGGAAAGTTTACTAACCCAAAGTCCCCAGGGCAATGGATATTGACAGTTTGAAGTTTCTGTAGGAATACACCTTTTCTTTTTCTAACAGTGGGATCAGAGTATACCTACTGTTCGACAATTTGCTTCACTTAGAATTACTTCATGGACATTTTTCCCTGCCAGTATTTATTGAGAACCATCTCTCTCTCTAAATCTACTAATCCTTCTCATTGTCCTTATTGTTGATAATGTTGTGTTAAGTAGTGTATCCAACAAGGTAAAATATTGACAAGATTTACAAAAGAGCCCATGATGGGAAGTCATTCTCCCCCACCGAGTGTGCCTATCTCCCAGTACTCTTCTTTCCAGAAGTAGCTGCCCTTAGCAGTTCCTTCTCCTTTGAAATAATCCTTTTATTTTTATATGCCTTTACTTAGACTAAAATTAACTCCCTGTCCAGTCCTTTACAGGGAAACTGAATGCTCAGTGAATTTACAGCAGCAACCAATTGATTGTATAATACCAGTGTTGGAGATTATATGCCAAAATGAGAAAAGATTTCTGATTAGTGGTGTTTCATTTTTGGATTTCATGCAGTGTGGTTGTTGGAGGATATAATCTGTAGGTGTACAGTCATTGCCAGCATTTTAGATCCTTCAAATGTAACTGAATATCCCCAGGAGAAGGCCCTTCATATGGGTGGGAGAACACTGCCTCGTTTTGTGAATACAGCCACAGAGTCTTGGGGGGGCCCAAGCATCAATGGTCTTGCTGCTTTAATCTCAAAACTAATTGAAGGGTTTATAGCTAAACTGTGATATACCTGTGGCTATTTTAACCTAGAACCACTTTCGTTAACTTAATTCTCTCAACTCAACTTTGGTAATACCAGAGCCTGGGGAGTGGGAAGGAGGTAACTGTGGATTGAAGGAGGAGGAACAGACTCACCCCTGCCAGAGCCAACCTGGAGCTGAGAAGATATTATTATTTATTGAGGCACTTTCCCTGTACCACTAAGTCTTTTGTCAGCTGCTAATATTAAGGTAGCCTCATGAACAAATGTTACCTAGAAACCCCCTGCCTCTCTGATATACTCACAAGAGTACATGGGGTTGGGACGCCTGGGTGGCTCAGTTGGTTAAGCGGCTGCCTTCGGCTCAGGTCATGATCCCAGCGTCCTGGGATCGAGTCCCACGTCGGGCTCCTTGCTCATCAGGGAGCCTGCTTCTCCCTCTGCCTGCCATTCTGTCTGCCTGTGCTTGCTCTCTCTCCCTCTCCCTCTCTCTGACAAATAAATAAATAAAATCTTTAAAAAAAAAAAAAAAAAAAAAAGAGTACATGGGGTGATATGTGTTTGGGTAAATAGAAATGAACCAGATCATGGGGTGCTTTGGGGGCTCAGTTAAGCGTCTGCCTTCGGCTCAGGCTGTGACCCCAGGATCCTAGGATTAAGCCCCATGTCAGGCTCCCTGCTCAGCAGGGAGTCTGCTTCTCCCTCTCCCATTGCCCCTCCCATCTCCCTGTTCATGCTCTCTCTTTCTCAAATAAAAATTAAAAAGTAAAGTAAAAATCTTTAGAAATGAACCAGATCTAGTCTTCAGAGTAGCTATGTTCATAGCCCATGGCCTGAGGAGCCCTAGACTAGTACTTCCTGTTTATAGATAGTATTTAATTTTGTACAAATTATGTTCCTCAAAAAAATACACAAAAGTGTGTAATGCTGTGTAAGAAGATATTCTTACCAGTTCACCAGCAAACTACTAAAACATTATCTAATTCCTTAATGCATTATTTCTTTTGACGCAGATATATGTCTAGTATAAATAATGTATATTCCGCAAATATTCTTTATTTTTTTAAAGATTTTTATGTATTTATCTGAGAGAGAGAAGGAGAGGGAGAGAGAGAGAGCACACAAACAGTGGAAGCAGCAGGCAGAGAGAGAAACAGACTTCCTGCTGAGCAAGGAGCCCTGTGTGGAACTCGATCCCAGGACACGGGATCATGACCTGAGCCAAAGGCAGACGCTTAATCTACTGAGCCACCCAGGTGTCCCTGTTAATATTCTTTATTTTTTTTTTTTTTCTCACAACTGAACACGTATATGCCTGGGTAAGGTCCAGCATGCTTCCAATAAAGACTAAAGATTTGCCCATGTAAAACACTCTGAATGATTGCCACTTTTGTGTAAATTTATGTTGCCTTTAAGATTTATTCTCTTTTGTTGTTGTTTAGAGAGAGAGAGAGAGAGAGAGCATAAGCGGGGTGGGGGCATGATGAGGGGCAGAGGGAGAGAGAATCTTGAGCCAGCTCCACAGTCAGTGTGGAGCCTGATGCAGAACTCGATTTCAGGACCCTGAGATCATGACCTGAACCGAATTCAAGAGTGGGAGACCTAGGCAACGGAGCCAGCTAGGCACCCCAAAACTTATTATTCTTAATACTAGTATAATGACACTTACTTTTTTAAAAACTGTAGTAAAAAACATATAACATAAAATTCATCGTCTTTGGCACTTCTGACTGTACACTTCAATAGTGTTAAGTATATTCACATTGTTGTGCAACCAATCTATAACTTTTGTCATCTTGCAAAACTGAAACTCTCTACCTGTTAGACAACAAATCCCTCTCTCCCCACATCCCTCCAGCCTTTGGCAACCACCATTCTACTTCCATTTTGTATGAATTTCACCACTCTAGATATATCTTTAAGTAGAATCACATAGTATTTGTCTTTGAGACTGGCTTATTTCACTTAGCACAATGTCCTCCAGGTTCATCATGTTGTAGCAAGTGTCAAAACTTCTTTTTTAAGGCTGAATAATATTCCATTGTATATGTACACTATGTTTTATTTATCTATTCATCCATCAATGGATACCATGTTGCTTCCTGGCTATTGTGAATTGTGCTGCTACTGCACGTGGGTGTGCATATGTCTCTTCCAAGATCTTGCTTTCATATCTTTTGGATATTTATCCAGAGAGGAAATTGTTGGATCAGATGATCATTCTGTTTTTAATTTTTTGAGAACCCACCATACTGTTTTCTAAAGCAGTTGTACCATTTTTCATTCCCACCAACAGTGTGCAGAGGCTCTAATTTCTCCACATTCTCATCAACACTTGTTCTTTTCTTTTTTTTTTTTTTTTCTTTTGATAGTAGCCATCTTAATGGGTGTGAAGTGACATCTCATTGGGTTTTATTTGCATTTCTCTAATGATAAGTGGTATTGAGCACCTTTTCATATACTTGTTGACCATTTATATATCCTCTTCGGAGAAGTGTCTCTTCAAGTTCTTTGCCTAATTTTTAAACTGGTTATTTGTTGAGTTGTAGGAATTCTTTTTATATTCTGGATATTATTCCCTTATCAGATATATGATTTATGATTATTTTCTACTGTGTTGTAGGCTGCCTTTTCATTCTCTTGATTATTTACTTCGATGCACAGAAGTTTTTAATTTTGATGCAGTACAAATTGTCTATTTATACTTTTATTGTCTGTGCTTTTGGTGTCATATTAGTCACTTTTACTTTTCATCTTTTGAGTTCTACTAATTTTTCTAAAACAATAACTGCAAAATGCAATGAAACATTGAAATGATTATAAAACGGAGATGACTGCCTCCATGTTGGCTGCCAGGTAATGCCATCATGCACTAGCTGGAAAAATTATTTCATCAGTTCCTGTGAAAATATACATGTTTTTGAGTAAAAAGAGCAGTTTGGAATGTGGGTCTCTAAACTGTAAAACAGTAGGTTGTGGGAACATGGTCAAATACATAAAAACAAAAGATCAGGGAAACACTCCTAATCCTATCCTTTGAATTGGAATTCTTGCATGTCTACAGTCAGCCATTGTAGAAACCCTTACGAGAGAAATAGTTCTCTGTTGGCCTTCTGCATTCTGATTTTTCTCAAGTCTTTCCAGCATGGTACTTCCCCATAGTCCCTTAACACTAAATAAAGACAATTAGAAAATCTTATTTTAAAACTAACTTTCAGATTTAGATAAATGAAGATGCTATTAAAGTATTTAGTTTTTTGTGGGTTTTTTTTTTGTTTTTTTTTTAAGATTTTTATTTATTTATTTGACAGAGAGAGATCACAAGTAGACAGAGAGGCAGGCAGAGAGAGAGAGAGGGAAGCAGGCTCCCTGCTGAGCAGAGAGCCCAATGCGGGACTCGATCCCAGGACCCTGAGATCATGACCTGAGCCGAAGGCAGCGGCTTAACCCACTGAGCCACCCAGGCGCCCCTAAAGTATTTAGTTTTAGGGGTACCTGGGTGGCTCAATCAGGTAAGCATCTGACTCTCAATTTCAAATCAGATCATGATCTTAGGGTCCTGGGCTGGATCCCTGCATCAGGCTCCCCACTTAGCAGGGAGCTGCTTGTCTCCCTCTCCCTCTGTTCACTTTCTCTGTCTCTCTCTCTCAAATAAATAAATCTTAAAAAAAAAAAAAATAGACACGTAAAGTATTTAATTTTAGTCACCTTAAGTTAGTATTCTGTTGCCGTTGATCAGCAGCAAAAATTTAACAGTGAGTCGGTAGCCAGAGACTGACTATTAAGACTATCGCCAGAGCACAGAAGGTCCTATAAGTGTCTTTACTAACTGCCAAGAGAGTGTACGAGGAACTAGCTCTTAAATGGTTTTCTGTATCTTCTGAGATATTTAAGGAAACTGGAATTTAAGTGATTTTTTTTCCTTTCGCATGCCATTTCTCCTTTTAAAATAATGTTGCCATTGTTCCTTTTCCCTCCCACTTCCTTTTTCTTTCTTTGGTGATTGCTATTTATTCACCTTTCCCCTGCTCTTTAGCTCACACAGATGTTGATAGTCCTTCTTCTTGCCTAACTTTTCTTCCCACCCACTCAAACTCATCATTCACTGTCCTTGGCCCTCATCTCTCCGCGAACATTTGTAAAAATTAAAAGAGCCTAACAGAGTCTGCATGGGTAATCATTCCGGTGTCAGGGCGCTCGAGGACACACACAGCAAACACTTCCTACTTGCCAGGTCAAGCAGCTTCCTCTCCCACCTGGAGCCCAGGCCAGCTGTTGGTAATGAGGTGGGAACCTGAACTCTCAGGAAACTCAAACTTAGATGTTGCCTCTGAACCATGTTGTCCTCCAAACACCTAAAGCAGTTTGAGTTTCGGAAATTTCAGCAAGAAAAGAAGCTACTGAGATGACCGCCCCCACCCCCCAACACACACACACTTTATTTTCTCTTAGGTTTAAATAAATAGTAATAGGAGCAAATCCCTAGTTCACAAAATAGGAGAAGTATTGTACCACTGAAAACAGTAGAGATAAACTGTCTGTGACAGATAGGACTATTCTGCCCATGTAAAGTTTTTCCTTTTTAAATAAAGCTTTGTAAGAGCATTCTATGCAAAAAGATTCCATGTATGCTTTTTAAACTTTTTAGTTAACTTTGAGTGAAAATTCAGGTTTTGCAGTGGTTACTTTGTTCTACGAGTCCTCTGGTGAATCAGTTTGCTATATGAGAGGATGCAGTAATCTTATTTGGGAAGTTTTATTCATTAACAGAAGGTACCACGATAAATTTAGCTTGGGTCACAGTGTTTAATTTAATAGTATTACAATAATAACTACCATAATTAGTTTCAGATTTGCCTTCCTTCCCAGAGGACAAGATTTTTTTTTAGTTTTCTGATGCCTATTTAAAGCATGAGAATGACAGGAAAATTAATGTCATGACCTTTATAGCCTGTTTATGGTTTTCTATGTTGTACCCTAAAGGATTTAGGGAGTAGTATACATCTAAAATAAACCACTTAGTACGGACAAGTAAAAATTGGGTTAATTGGGTTCACCTGATCCTCAGCTGGTAGCACCTCAGTCAAGACATTTCATATTAGACAAAGGAGTACCATTTTTATGCTATAAAATTATCCTTTAAACTATACCTGTACATTCTGTGGTGTCTTATAATGAAAAGCATTTTTAAAAGGCTTGTTTTTCATATATGTAGGATTTTTTCCTGCTATTATTTTATCTGGTTTGTCTTTTTCAATTAGGAAATCACTTTGTCTTCTCGTTTCATGGCAAGAATGTACCGACACCAACTAATGGGCGATGGTCCATGACATTAATACCCACTTCCTTTGGGTGATATTGGGCAGCAGCACTTTCTCTTACAACTGACTCTTTTTTCCTCTCTAGTCTGTCAGGGATTTTCCATAAACAATCACCTTTCTAAATCCTTGAGCTCTGAAACTTGGTTTTCGTTTTATTGTCAGTGTTTGTAAATCTCAACAAAGAGCAGTGTTTTTATATTCAGCTAGAGCTGAGAAAAATATCTAGGCATGCTGGACTCTTTGAAACTTTTGGATAGCTGACTGAAAAATTCCTGTGGCAATTTTTGCAAATAGTGCTTTAGGAGCATTTTCATATGTTGTTGGCTAAGTCAGTATAACTTCTTTGAGTGACAGTTTGGTAATATCCATAAAAATTTTAAATCAACCTAAGAAACTCCTTACTGTGCTTTCATCCCACAGATGGACTTACATGGGGTAAGAATGCACACAGTAGCTTTGTTTTTGAGAGCAAAAGACTGAGAACAATCTCATTGTCAGTCAGTGGGTAAATGGTTAAGAAGTTGTGGGTCTATGCAATGAGATACTACACAACCTTGAAAAAGAATGAAGAGGAGGCACCTGGCTGGCTCAGTCAGTTGAGCATCCAACTCCTGATTTCAGCTCAGGTCATGATCTCAGAGTCATGGGATCGAGCCCCACTTTTGGCTCCATGCTCAGCATGGAGTCTGCTTGTCCCTTTCCCTCTGCTCCCCAGCTCCTAAAATAAATGAATAAATAAAATCTTTAAAAAGCTGAATCTTAAAAAAAAGGTGGGGGGGGGAATGAAGAGGATCCATAGGTGCTGATACAGAGAGCTCTTGAAAATATATTAAATGAAAAAAGAGTAGCATATATCATCTGCCCTGATTGGGGATCATATACATACAGACTGTTTCTGAAAGGAGACCCACACTGGTGCTAAGAGCTGTTGCCTCTGAGGAAGGAATACAGGTTTATAGAATGAGAGGGAGGCTTGTTCATTTTTGTTTTGCTTTTTCCGTTTTGGAGATAATCATTTTCTGATAACCTAAGTATTAGACAAATGCCATGGGGGGGCATAAAATAACAAAAATTCAGCTGATGCTGAAAAGGTAAATCTGTGACTAGAGTGCTCCAGGGAAAAGATGAAAGTTTGAATTATTTGAGAAGAGGAAGAAAAATCATGGAATCATTTGTTAAGCAGCCGCTCACACACCCACAAGAACATAAAAAATATGGATGAAGTTAGCAGGAAATAGAGCAGTGATGTGGTTTTTTTTCTTTAATTGAAACAGTCATTGTAAAGCTAATTGATGGGATTTTAATTTAATGCAGACACTGTAGAGGAGGAAGAAAAAAGCTAAAGATGGGAGCAGGGCTGAGAGAGAAATGGCCTTTCCTGGCAGTGCTGCAAGCATGTGAGAAAGGAAGTGGCGCAGGGGGTAGAACTAGAGTCTGTTGAAATCCCACCAGTGGGTCCATGGTGATGAAACCAAAACACAGTGGTGCTTGGCCGCAGGTAAGATTTAGGAGAGAAAAAGAATGTGAGGAATCCAAAATGATGTTGAAATTATACTAATTTGCTGTAAACCTGCTTCGTTTAAAGATGATTGCATCACTGAATGTAGACAGGAGAAGAGCACTAATGGCGGAGATACGATTATTTCTAAGTAATGAATTAAATCTAAACTGACTGAAACACCACCAGCCTGAATGATCCAAGGGAGTGAAATAATGAACAGTTTCACAATATGTATCTATATCATGAATGTGTGAATGACAGCATCTTTATTTTATGCATTTCTTTTACTGATGAGTGTCATTTATTACCAGATGGTGCAGTTCTTTTCACGTTGCTTTCATCTTCATAATGGTAACTTCACTGGCCTGAACATCTTCATTCTTTGAGCATTGAGAATCCAGGCGGGAAATTCTAAGGATGCTCTCGCTGGTGTAGAAACACCCAAATATTTTTCTTACATCTGTATCTTTTACGTTTGAAGAAATAAGAAATGGAAGGATCCTGTTTGTTAAAAGCTGCCAAAACTTGAGTGTTTTTAAATTGGACTAAAAAGCACAAGACCTTTTAACAGAAAAGCTGCAGCATCAGCGAATTGCACGTAGAGATAAGGCTGGGAATCATTGTTTCCTAGGACTTTTTATCGGTAGGTGATGACACGTAAAATAGTGTTGATCTGTCTGAAAAGCCCCAGCCTGGTACTAGAGAAATTGATAATGGGACTTTTTTCTTTTTTTCACAGTTATGTAAGATAATTTTTAAGTCATTTTAGGAGTGTTTCAGTCCTTCTAAAAACACAACCAGGCAATCTGTCATGATCAAAGGAAATTTACTACTGAAAAAATTAATTTAGTCAATTATCTGTCACTTTAAGTTATGGAAAAGTATAATAATGGCAAAATTAAAAGATACTGTTTCAGATTTTAGAAATCACTATTCATGAAAAGATTACTCAGAATTTTAGGAACTTACTATTGCACACTGAAAGATTTAAATGGTAGGAAAAGCACTAGGTGAAACTGTGCATGTATTATTAAATAATTTTTAGCACTATTGTTTTTATAGGACTAGTGACTTTTATTCGTTCAGTAAATATTTACTAAACCTTCTTATAGACCAGTCACTTCTAGATTCTGGAAATACAGAGATAAATATGACATTGTCCCTGCCATCAAGAAAATTACAAAATTAAGGGGAAAATAGACAGGTTTAAACAGATGCTGCATGCTATGAGAGAGCCAAAGTGTGTTGGAAGATAATGGACAGAGCAATAAAAATAACTTGAATTGGCCAGGTGGACATTGCAGAGGAAGGTAAGTAGGAATTATGTAGCAAGACAGAGGAGAGAAGGCCTTTCCAGGAAGAATTGTGGAGGCCTATGAGTGAGTCAACTCGTTTGGTTGCCTTGGAAATGCAGCTCTTAATAATGTAGCATCAGTGACCCCATAGGCCAGTGTGTGGAAGGCTTCATGTGCTGTGCAAAAGAGGTTGGACTTTATCTTGTGGACAACAGGGAGCCATTGAAGAAGGAGTTGAGGGCTAGGAAAAGTAGGATTTGCATTAAAAAGACCATTCATGGTGGGCATCTGGCTGCCTCAGTAGATGAAGCATGGGATCCTTGATCCTTGGGTTATAAGTTCGAGCTTCAGACTGGGTATAGAGATAACTTAAAAAAAAAAAAATCATGGACCACTGGGTAAAGATGACAGTTGGAACTCTGTTGAAACACTGGAAGATATATTTTTCCAGGAAGAGGAAAAATAAAAGAGAGAAAACATAGGAAACAAAGAGTAACTGTCCAGGGAGGGTGGACATCTGAATAATAAGAGTTTGGGGCAGCGGGCCCGGGGAGGGGGAGAGACAGAGAAAAGCAAGTTAGGAAATCTCAAAAAACAATTGGATAACCAAGGATCTGAATGTAAGAGTTTCCAGATTGAAAAGGCCCACCAAACACTTGGCAAATGGATGAAAATATGCTGAGATACAAAATTGTGAAATTTCTAAACATTGTTTCCATAGAGAAAAAATAAAAACAGACTGCGTAAAAAGGACCACAAATAACTTTGATTTGTTAACACCAACACTGGAAACCAAAAGATGGTGAAACAACGCCTTTAAATTTCAACCTGCAATTCTATACTCAGAAAAATGATTAAGCAGGATTTTTGTTGATGGGGAGAGAAAAATACAGATTGCCCTCCCTACTCCACAGTGGAGCAACAGTAGATACTGCCTAAAACTGACCAGTCAAGAAGTAGAATCATAAGCATGTTATCCACAGATCCGGAGATACAAATGCCAGAAAAATCAGCTCTGAGAATTGAAAGTGCTTGTCTCTGGGGATCTAACGTACAACATGGCAGCAATAGTTGGTAATACTGTGTTGTTTCCTGAAATTGCTAAAAGGGGACCTTAAATGTTGGCAGTGTGCGTGCACATAACTGTGTGAGATGATGGGATATGTTAATTACCCTGATTGTGGTAAGCATTTCACAAAGTATATACATGTCATGTCATCATATTGTACACTCTATGTACAGTTCTGTCTGTCATACCTCAACAAATCTAAATAAAATAAAAATTGTTTTCATTAAAAAGGAAAGAGGGAGATTTCTAGCAATATCACAAAGAATAGTTGAAAAGATGGAAGCCAGGAAGCAGGGAGACAATTGAGGAAGCTGTTATAATAGCAGCAAGTCCTGGCCTAAAGCAGTAATGGGTTTGGAGCAGAGGTGATAATTTTGAAAAACATTTTCAGAGGAAGCAGGAACTACTTTCAGTCTGCAGGTAGGCAAGTGGAGATACGTAGTAAGCAGAGAACATTTCACCCTGGCACCTGGAAACCAGAAATATAAATGTAGAGTTGTACTTAGAGCCACAGGAGTTGGAAGAAATTGTATAGAAATCCTGTGAAGGAAAGAGAAATGAAGGTCTCAGGCTAGAACATATTTTCCTGAATAGATTTTGATTGAGACAGAAAAATGCCCTCCCCAACGTCCTGCATTGTTCAGTCATATGTATAGCACGTGGTAAGGAACCTGAGTGTATCTATGTACACTTTATAAGAGCAAATGGTTAGATCTTACAGTTGAAAATAACATTGTTGGGGCGCCTGGATGGTGCCTTGGGTTAAGTCTCTGCCTTTGGCTCAGGTCATGGTCTCAGGGTCCTGGGATCAAGCCCTGCATTGGGCTCTCTGCTCAGCAGGGAGCCTGCTTCCCCCTCTCTCCCTGCCTGCCTCTCTGCCTATTTGTGATCTCTCTCTCTCTCTCTCAAATAAATAAATAAAATTTTAAAAAAAGAAAAGAATGTTGTTTGTGTTTCTAAGTATATTCTACTGTATCTCCTTTTTTCCCTTGGAAATGCCAAAGATAGTAATAACCATTTCTTTACTTTTGGAAGAATCCTGGAGAACTTGGTTAACAGAACGCACTGTTTTTTGAATAGTTGTTTTGTTTTTTTACAGTGTATTTTCAACACATAAGATCTAGTTTAGTGTTTTCTAATCAGTCAAACCAGTTATGTAGTATCATCTCTCCCTTCCCAATTTGGGGAAACTGAAACAGGAAAAAGGATAAAATGACGTCTCCAAGGCCACACAGTAAGAAGTTTTCATTTAAAACATTAGTCTTCTTACTCAGTTTGCTGATCCTTTTACAATCTTTAGCTCATTACATTGGACTTAACTCATTGAGACTGGGCTGGAACATGGTCCTGATAATCAAGGGTCAATCTAGTCTTGTAGGGTTTTTTGGAGAGCAGTAGTGAGCATCTGGTGAGACCACCTTAACAACACATCTAAAAAATTAGGGGAAATAGGACTTTGTACTTCAAGAGTTTCCCAAACTCTAAGTAGAAAAGAAGTTACCTTGAGGGGTCTTAAACAAATTAGTCCCCCCCAGGATGACTCTGTAAAGCACTTTATTCTGTCAGTGGCTGACATTCAGAAATATCTGAATTTAAAGAGGGGCTTTCTTACTGAACTCATTAGCGGTGTGCAGTCATTTAGGGAAGGAAGGAGATTGTCAAATATTAATACATTATATTAATGAAGCATTAAGAATTTTCTAAGTAGATCAAAATTTATAGATTCTCTTTCAGCTTTCCTTATCCTTTAGTACCAATTTGAGAATTTTATTATTTGTTTCTTAAGTAGGACAGAGATAGGAATAAGCTCTTATTACAATTGAGCAAATGCAAATGGTGAATACTGCTATTAGTCAAAATTTATGTACTATAAGCTTATATTACTTTAACAAAATGGAACCTTAAGGGATTCGGGTCCTCTTACTTACGTAAAGATCTCAAAAAACATGAATTCAATCATTGCCTAGAAGAGGAAGTTTTTTAAATCAATGGAATATAGTATAACTACTTTGGAAAACAAGCAATTAATTACTTATAAAGTTAAATATACAGTTAATATACCACCCTCAGCTAAATTCCACTCATAGGCTTTCACCTGAGATGCGAACACATTTATCTACACACAGACTTGGACACAAATATCTGTAACAATATTTACATGAGAGCCCAAAATTGGCAACAAGGAAAATGCCCATCAGTGTTTATGGATAAACAAATAGTGGTACAGACATAGGATGGAATACTGTTCAATAAGAGAAAAGATTAGCTGTGTACAAGAAGAGAATTCATACTGTTTGATTGATATGAAGTGATATAAAATCCTTGAACAAGCAAAGCTAATTATAGTGACAGGAAGCATCAGTGACTGCCTGGGTCTGGCGATGAGGGGTGTGGAGATTGACTACAAAGAACACAAGGGAATGTCTTCAGGTAATGAGGGAACTTTCCAAAGTGATATTCCCGTTTTGTTTTTTCTTAAAATATATCTGGGATTTATTTCAGATATGGT
This sequence comes from Enhydra lutris kenyoni, assembly GCF_002288905.1. Taxonomy (NCBI): domain Eukaryota; kingdom Metazoa; phylum Chordata; class Mammalia; order Carnivora; family Mustelidae; genus Enhydra; species Enhydra lutris. The sequence continues at coordinate 13,471,630 of NW_019154126.1, read as the reverse complement.
GGGGTGAAAGACACAGGGAAAACCACCTTTGAAAAAGGAATTTCTCTCTTAACAGCTCCTAAGAGGAGAGGGCACAGGTTGGGAAGTTCCAGGGTTGGACAGGAGGCAAAAGGAGCTATGGGAAGGCATGGCTTAGAGCCTTTATTGTGGTTTTCCTGGGAGAGGCAAGGCAGGGCAAGATAAAACAGTTTACGATTGGCTAGTGTGAATTATTTCAGCAGCTCCAGGCTGTAAGGTGGTCCTGGCTGTCTGGTACCTGGCCCTGGTGTGATTTAGGCCAGGGAAAATGTTGGCAAGTTGGGTGGACAGTAAAATAATAGAGTTGGTTGGGGATATGGACTCTGGATTGATTTGTTTGCATATGAAATGAGTGTTCACAGGGGAGTTGTTTGCTGTCTGCAGGATTAGCGAGCCCTGGAAGGGGCACTCTGTCCTACCAGCTGGGTCCCTAATATGAATAAAGAATGTGATTAGTACACAGGAGTATATGTTTGTGTATATGTTTGTTCTATGTAAATTATATCTCAATAAAATTGATTTGAAAGCTAAAAAAAAATAGTGATAGGTAGTAGACACATGTACTTAAGTCAAGCTAGGATAATTCATCCTCAAGTGCATTTCATTTTTTCAAACAAGACCTGAGTATATAAAGGACAGGAGCAGTGTTGAATACTTCACAAGTATGAATTCATTTCAGCAGTTCCTTTTTTTCCTCCTCTGTGTCATGATCAGTTTCATTTCCTTAATACATTAAAAGAAGGTGGCATTTTCAGTTATGTGTTGTTTGGGGTTATACAACCTTTCTCAGTCCTTTGCTGCCATGTTCCTAAGGTGTAGTGTATGTATTCTTAGGGTGGAAAACCAAAGCTTCAGTGAGCTTCTTCCTCAATTTCTTGGGTAATAGAATTTAATATGTCTCATAGCATGCCTTGCACTAGGTTCCAGAGTTGAATATCAGTAGTCATGAGGAATTTCTTCCTTATATGCAGGCTAAACTTGCCCTCTTATGTGTTTCCCTCACTGGTCTTTGCTGGAGCTCCAGAGGGTCCCTCCAGTCCTTCTTCCAAGTAACTTCTCTTCATATATCGAAGATGACTATCATTTCTCCCTGAATTCTTTTATTCCGCAAGTTCATTCCTTTCCCAGCTTCCCTAAATCACCTTTGCCCGTTACTTTGTTCCCATTCTTTGTTTCCCTGATTTTCCGTTGATTCTAGTATCTAGCACAAAAAGGTTCTCTGCATATTTCCATTGACTTGGTGCATACTTGTGTGTGCATTCATGTGTGCATCAGAAAAAAGGGAGGAAGGGTGGAGAGGGAGGGAGAACCTGCATGTGGGAGAGCAGGAACATGTATAAGAATTCAGGAATCAGGGGCACCTGGGTGGCTCAGTGGGTTAAGCCTCTGCCTTCGGCTCAGGTCATGATCTCAGGGTCCTGGGATCAAGCCCCGCATCAGGCTCTCTGCTCATCAGGGAGTCTGCTTCCCTCCGCCCGTCTGCCTGCCTCTCTGCCTACTTGTGATCTCTCTCTGTCAAATAAATAAATAAAATCTTTTTTTAAAAAAGGAATTTAGGAATCAGACACACACCTGAGGACATTAATTCTGACTCATCCTAGTGACCTTGCACATGTCACTTCATTTCTTTGAGCCTACGTTTCTTACTTGAAAGATAACTGCTGATCCTCAGGTGAGGCTAAGAGGTATGTGTGAATACCTGGTAGGTCACACGCATAATAGGCACTCAGTGCAGAATAGTTACTGTTGGTGAAGCTCTCAACTGTGGATTTACCCACTCCAGTTCTAGCATCAAACCTAGAATGTAATATTATTTTTTCAGTGTTCCAAGATTCATTGTTTATGCACCACACCTAGTGTTCCATGCAATACGTGCCCTCCTTAATACCCACCACCAGGCTCACCCCTCTCCCCTCCAAAACCTTCAGTTCGTTTCTCACAATCCACAGTCTCTCATGCTTCGTCTCTCCCTCCAATTTACCCCAATTTACTTTGCCTTTCCTTCTCCTATTGTCCACAGTGTTATTACTAATGCTCCACAAGTAAGTGAAACCATATGATAATTGACTTTTTCTGCTTGACTTATTTCACTCAGCATAATCTCCTCCAGTCCTGTCCATGTTGATGCAAAAGTTGGGTATTCATCCTTTCTGGTGGCTGCTTAATATTCCCTTGTATATATGAACTGTATTTTCTTTATCCATTCGTCTTTGAAGGGCATCTTAGCTCTTTGCATAGTTTGGCTATTGTGGACATTGCTGCTATGAACATTTGGGTGCATGTGCCCCTTTGGATCACTACATTCGTGTCTTTAGGGTAAATACCCAGTAGTGCAATTGCTAAGTCGTAGGGTAGCTCTATTTTCAACTTTCTGAGGAACCTCCATGCTATTTTCCAGAGTGGCTGCACCAGCTTGTATTCCCACGAACAGTGTAGGAGGGTTCCCCTTTCTACGCATCCTCGCCAACATCTGTCGTTTCCTGACTTGTTAGTTTTAGCCATTCTGACTGGTGTGAGGTGATATCTCATTGTGGTTTAGATTTGTATTTCCCTGATGCCAAGTGATGTTGAGCACTTTTTCATTTGTCTGTTGGTCATTTGGATGTCTTCTCTGCAGAAATGTCTGTTCATATCCTCTACCCATGTCTTGATTGGATTATTTGTTCTTTGGGTGTTGAGTTTGTTAAATTCTTATAGATTTTGGATACTAGCCCTTTATCTGATATGTCATTTGTGAATATCTTCTCCCATTCTGTCAGTTGTCTTTTGGTTTTGTTGTTTCCTTTGCTGTGCAAAAGCCTTTGATCTCGATGGAAGTCCCAATCGTTCATTTTTGCCCTTGCTTTCCTTGCCTTTTGCAATGTTTGTAGGAAGAAGTTGCTGCAGCTTAGCTCGAAGAGGTTTGCCTGTGTTCTCCTCAAGGATTTTGATAGATTCCTTTCTCACATTGAGGTCTTTCATCCATTTTGAGTCTATTGTTCTGTGTGGTGTAAGGAAATGGTCCAGTTTCATTTTTCTGCATGTGGCTGTCGAATTTTCCCAACACCATTTGTTGAAGAGCCTGTCTTTTTTCCATTGGACATTCTTTCCTGCTTTGTCAAAGATTAGTTGACCCTAGAGTTGAGAGTCTATTTCTGGGCTCTCTATTCTGTTCCATTCATCTATGTGTCTGTGTTTTGTGCCAGTACCATGCTGTCTTGATGATTACAACTTTGTGATAGAGCTTGAAGTCTGGAATTATGATGCCACCAACTTTGGCTTTCTTTTTCAACAGTCCTCTGGCTATTCGGGGTTTTTTCTGGTTCCATATAAATTTTAGGATTATTTGTTACATTTTTGTGAAAAAAATTGATGGTATTTTGATAGGGATTGCATTAAATGTATAGATTGCTTTAGGTAGCATAGACATTTTCACAATATTGTTCTTCCAATCCATGAGCATGGAACGTTTTTCATTTCTTTGTGTCTTCCTCAGTTTCTCTCATGAGTACATGATAGTTTTCTGAATACAGATTCTTTGCCTCTTTGGTTAGATTTATTCCTAGGTTTTGGTGCACTTGTGAATGGAATTGACTCTTTAATGTCTCTTTCTTCTGTCTTGTTGTTGGTGTAGAGAAATGCAACTGATTTCTGTGCATTGATTTTATATCCTGACACTTTACTGAATTCCTGTATGAGTTCCAGCAGTTTTGGAGTGGAATTTTTTGTCTTGTCCACATAAAGTATCATATCATCTGCAATGAGTGAGGAGTTTGACTTCTTCTTTGCCAATTCAGATGCCTTTTGTTTTTGTTGTCTGATTACTGAAGCTAGGACTTCTCATACTATGTTGAATAGCAGTGGTGAATAGTCCTGTCATGTTCCTGACCTCAGGGGAAAAGCTCTGTTTTTCCCCATTGAGAATGATATTCGCTATGGGTTTTTCATAGATGGCTTTGATGATATTGAGGTTTATACCCTCTGTCCCTGTGCTTGAAAGGGTTTTGATTAAGAAAGGATGCTGTACTTTTTCAAATGCTTTTTCAGCATCTATTGAGAGTATTACATGTTTCTTGTTCTTTCTTTGATTAATATATTCTATCTCATTGATTGATTTGCGGATGTTGTACCAACCTTGCAGCCCAGGAATAAATCCCACTTGGTTGTGGTGAATAATCCTTTTAATGTACTGTTGGATCCTGTTGGCTAGTATTTTGGTGAGAATTTTTGCATCTGTTCATCAAGGATATTGGTCTGTAATTCTCCTTTTTGATGGGGGTCTTTGTCTGGTTTTGGGATCAGGGTAATGCTGGCCTCATAAAATGAGTTTGGAGGTTTTCCTTCCATTTCTATTTTTTGGAACAGTTTCATAAGAATAGGTGTTAATTCTTCTTTAAACGTTTGGTAGAATTTCCCTGGGAAGTCGTCTGGCCCTGGGCCCATGTTTGTTGGGAGATTTTTGATGATTGCTTCAATCTCCTTACTAGTTATGGGTCTGTTCAGGTTTTCTGTTTCTTCCTGGTTCACTTTTGGTAGTTTGTATATCTCTAGGAATGCATCCATTTCTTCCAGATTGTCAAATTTGCCTGCATATAGTTGCTCCTAATATGTTCTTATAATTTTTTGTATTTCTTTCGTGTTGGTTGTGATCTCTCCTCTTTCATTCATGATTTTATTTATTTGGGTCCTTTCTCTTTTCTTTTTGATAAGTATGGCCAGGGTTTATCAATCTTATTAATTCTTTCAAAGAACCAGCTCCTAAGTTTGTTGATTTGTTCTTCTGTTCTTTTGGTTTCTATTTCATTGATTTCTGCTCTGATCTTTCTTATTTATCTTCTTCTGCTGGGTTTAGGCTTTCTTTGCTGTTCTTTTTTCAGCTCCTTTGGTGTAGGGTTAGGTTGTGTACTTGAGACCTTTTTTGTTTCTTGAGAAAGGCTTGTATCAGTATATACTTTCCTCTCAGGACCGTCTTTGCTGTGTCCCACAGATTTTGAAACAGTTGTGTTTTCATTATCATTTGTTTCCATGAATTTTTTTAATTCTTCTTTAATTTTCTGGTTGACCCATTCTTTCTTTAATAGGATGCTCTTTAGCCTCCATATATTTGAGTTCTTTCCTACTTTCCTCTTGTGATTGAGTACTAGCTTCAGAGCATTGTGGTCTGAATATATGCAAGGAATGATCCCAGTCTTTTCGTACTGGTTGAGACCTGATTTGTGACCCAGGATATGATCTCTTCTGGAGAATGTTCCATGTGCACTAGAGAAGAATGTGTATTCTTCTGCTTTGGGATGGAATGTTCTGAATATATCTGTGAATGTCCATCTGATCCAGTGTGTCATTTAAGGCCTTTATTTCCTTGTTGATCTTTTGCTTAGATGATCTGGCCATTTCAGTGAGGGGATTGTTAAAGTCCCCTACTTTTATTGTATTAATGTCGATGTGTTTCTTTGATTTTGTTATCAATTGGTTTATATAATTGGCTCCTTCCATGTTAGGGGCATAGATATTTAAAGTTGTTAGATATTCTTGTTGGACAGACCCTTCAGGTATGATATAGTGTCCTTCTTCATCTCTTATTATACTCTTTGGCTTAAAATCTAATTCATCTGTTATAAGGATTGCCACCCCAGCTTTCTTTTGATGTCCACTAGCATGGTAAATTGTTTTCCACCCCTCACTTTAAATCTGGAGGTGTCTTTGGGTCTAAAATGAGTTTCCTGTAGACAGCATATCGGTGGGTCTTTTTTTCATATCCATTTTGATACCCTGTGTCTTTTGATTGGAGCATTTAACCCATTTACATTCAGGGCAACAATTGAAAGATATGAATTTAGTGCCATTGTATTGCCTATAAGGTGACTATCGGTGTATATTGTCTCTGTATAGGCTCTCTCTTTGCTTAAAGGACCCCTTTCAATATTTCCTGTAGGGCTGGTTTGGTGTTTGCAAATTCTTTTAGTTTTTGTTTGTCCTGGAAGCTTGTTATCTCTCCTATTTTCAGTGATAGGCTAGCTGGATATAGTATTCTTGGCTGCATAGGTTTCTCATTTGGTGCTCTGAATATATCATGCCAGTTCTTTCTGGCATGCCAGTTCTTTCTGTGGTTAAGTCTGCTGCCAATCTAATATTTCTACTATTGTATGTTACAGACTTCTTGTCCCAAGCTGCTTTCAGGATTTTCTCTTTGTCACTAAGGCTTGTATGTTTTACTATTAGATGAGGGTTTTGGATCTCTTTTTAGTGATTTTGAGGGGGATCTCTGTGCCTCCCGGATTTTGATGCTTGTTCCCTTCACAAATTAGGGAAACACTCTGCTATAATTTGCTCCAATATACCTCCTGCCCCCTCTCTCTCTTCTTCCTCTGAGATCCGGATTATTTTAATATCGTTTCATCTTATGGTATCACTTATCTCTTAAATTCTACCCTCATGGTCCAGTAGTTTTTTATCTCTCTTTTTCTCAGTTTTTTTATTCTCCATCATCTTCTATACCACTAATTCTCTCTTCTGCCTCATTTATCCTAGCAGTAAGAGCCTCCATTTTTTATTGCACCTCATTAATAACTTCTTTTATTTCAACTTGGTTAGATTTTAGTTCTTTCACTTCTCCAGAAAGGTTTTCTCTAATATCTTCCATGCCTTTTTCGGGCCCAGCTAGCACCTTGGTAATTGTCATTCTGAACTCTAGCTCTGACATATTACCAATGTCCGTATTGATTAGGTCCCTAACTAGCAGTACTGCTTCTTGTTCTCTTTTTTGTGGTGAGTTTTTCCACCTTGTCATTTTATCCAGATAAGAATATATGAACCAGAGAATAAAATACTAAAAGGGCAGCAAAGACCCCAGAAAAATATATGCTAACCAAATCAGAAGAGACCCACAACTGGGAGGGGAGAAGAATGAGGGAAAAAATTTAAAAAAAATTTTTTTTAAATAATAAATAAATAAATAGACGGGTGAATAGAACAGAGCTACTACCCTCTTGATTCTGTGTGTATTCTGGTCTCTTAGAAGAAACTACCTCCCAAAATTTTAACAAAAGAAAAATTATATATATACAAAAATAAGGGTAAACACGTTGAAGGTATGGAATGTGACTGTAAAGATGAAAATTTTTAAAGAAGTCCTAAAAAAGTAATTGATAAGTTGCTTGGAAAAAGAAAAAAAAGAGGAGAGAATGTGATCAGGCTGGAGACTAGAACAAAGCCATGTGCTAGATTTAGGGTATATTTTAATCTATTAGAAGAAATTATATCCCAAAATTTTAAAGGAAAAAAACCCTACATGTATACAAAAAATAAGGTTAAATACAATGAAGGGATAAAATATTACTATAACAATGAAAATTTTAAAAGATTTTTTTTAAAAAAGGTATTGTTAAGATAAACTAGTTAAAAAACGTTAAAAGAGGAAAGCGGAAAAGTTTAAAAACTAGAATAAGAAAAAATTTTTTGTTTAATTTAACTTTGCAAGACTAAAGGATCATGGGGAAAAAGCCATGAATTCTATGCGTTGCTTTCCCCTAACTCTGGAGTTCTGCTGTTCTTGTTAATGGTAAACTTTGTCTTGGCTGATATTCTTGCTGATTTTCTGGGGGAGGGGCCTGTTGCAGGGATTCTCAAATGTCTTTTCCTGAGCTGGAATTGCACCGCCCTTTCAGGAGCCAGGCTAAGTAATCTGCTCGGGTTTGCTCTCAGTAGCTTTTGTCCCTGAATGCTTTTCATAGAGCTTTGGAGGATGGGAATGAAAATGGTAGCCTCCCAATCTCTAGCATGGAGGAGCTGAGAGCTCGGGCCCCACTCCTCAGTGCGCCCTCAGAGAAAAGCAATCAATCCCTCCCGTCTCCCTGGTCTCTGGCTGCGCTCCATGCTCACCCAGCCTATGACTGAGCGTTTCTTTCTGTGGCGCACAGCCCTGTTTGGAGTCTCCAAACCCAGAAGATTCCTGCTGCTCACTCCCATGCCACTTCTCCTAGAGGAGGAAGGAGGGGGTCTCTCCAGATCTGCCACTTGTGGGATACCTGCTTGAAGAGCATGGCCCGACTATGCCTTGGATCACAGTTTAAGGTCACCGTGAGCTGTGAACTCACTGCTTGGCTCTGTCTCTCTAGCCAGCTTCCCTGCTCCGATACCTGGGAGCTCTGCCACACTCAGACACCCTGGTCTTTCTGTGACCCCGCAGGTCCTGAGACCACATTGTCCTCCCAAGGGCTCCACCCCCGCTTAGCCTCTGGAGCAATGTCCCTCAGTGGACTAGACTCCTGAAAGTTCTGATTTTGCACTCCACTGTTCCACTGCTTGCCAAGAGCCTGCCCCCTCCCCCTGTGGTCATTCCTCCTGTATATTGCTTCAGATTCACTTCTCTGCACGTCCTACCTTCCAGAAGATGGTCACTTTTCTCCTCCTAGAATTGCTGCTCTTCTCTTCTATCTCCTGTTGAGTTTGTAGGTGTCCAGAATGGTTTGATGACTATCTTGCTGAACTCCTGGAACCTGATATCATTTCAGTCTGCTACTCCTCTGCCATCTTACTTCTAACTCTAGGAGTTCTTTATAGATCTTGGATATCAGCCCTTTGTCGGTAGTGTCATTTGTGAATATCTTCTCCCATTCTGTGGATTGTCTCTTTGTTTTATTGACTGGTTTAGTTTTTTGTTTTTTTGTTTTTTTGTTTTTTGCTATGCAGAAGCTTTTTATCTTGATGAAGTCCCAAAAGTTCATTTTCACTTTTGTTTCCTTTGCCTTTGGAGACATGTCTTGAAATAAGTTGCTGTGGCCAATGTCGAAGAAGTTACTGCTTCTGTTCTCCTCTAGGATTTTGATAGATTCCTGCCTCATGTTGAGGTCTTTCATCCATTTTGAATTTATCTTTGTGTATGGTGTAAGAGAATGGTTGAATTTCATTCTTTTATACATAGCTGTCCAATTTTCCCAGCCCCATTTATTGAAGAGACTGTCTTTTTTCCACTGGCTTTTTTTTCTTGCTTTGTGGAAGATTATTTGATCATAGAGTTGAGGACCCATATCTAGTCTCTCTACTCTGTTCCATTGGTCTATGTGTCTGTTTTTGTGCCAGTACCATGCTGTCTTAGTGATCACAGTTTTGTAGTAAAGCTTGAAGTTGGGTAATGTGATGCCCCCAGGTTGTTTTTTCTTTTTCAACATTTCCCTAGCAATTCGCAGTTTTTTCTAGTTCCATACAAATTTTTAGAATCAAAAGTCACCCTAGAATCAAAACAGGAAGGCCTATGGGTGGAGCACCTGCCCAATCACATTATTTTAACATACAAAGAAGAGCCTTTTATAAATTACCAATGGTAAGGCACCCAAAACTTTTTAAATATTTTCATATTTCAGGTTCTCCTGGCCACTTTTTTGCATTATGGCGTTTATCTAAACGACAGTGTATCAGGCATGTATGACATGTATGACATGTTTCTTCTCTAGGAAATGGTTCCCTAGAAATAATAATCTATGTGAACAGCCACATTGCAGCTCTAGTTGGTGCCATATGCACACAAAAGAGCATGCACTTAGTCACATACTCATACCGGGGTTAATGTGTTAATAACAAAGACAAGGCAACATCTGCCTTAGCTTTCCTTAACTAGGAATAAATGGGAGAGTTCCATTTCTAGAACCATCAAGCTGTCACTTCTCAAGTAACCAATTCACCTAATCTTCATTTTTAATCAATCCTTAAAAAATGACATATTAACTGAGATTAAGAGTACTCATATGAGTCATTTAGAAAGTGTATTATATTAAATCTTGCTGTAATTTATGGCATTCACTGTTTGCATTTGTTAATATTTTTTCCTCTCAGGTAGATTTTTCTACTTACTATATCTTTCAGCATTCAAGTGAGAAAGTCAGGTTATAATTGTTGGAAATTGTTCTTACTGTGAAGGACCCACTGACTGCTAGTCCTATATCATGGTGCCTTGAGTAAAGATGCATATTGACTTTGCTTATATGATATTTGAAAATTACTTGGATCTTATGTGACTTTTTATGCCACTTTTCCTCTAGCACATTTATATAATGCACTTTTAATTCCAGCCCAATCAGAAGATGCAAGATTATGATTATTCATAAGTTTTCTTTGATAGGCATAGGTGCATTTATTACATAATTTATTCATTTTTCATAATTACAGTAGAATTCAATACAACAGTGCTTTATATGGTAGAGGAAGAAATTAGATTCCATTTGAGCAAATTTTCTACTTTAAATACCAAAATATTGGAGGTACAGGTAAAATTATTTTAATGGCACTCCTTATCTCATATCGCATTCCATAGCAATAATATAAAGAATTGGCTTTTTTTTTTTTTTTTTTCTGATGGCAAAGACAGTATTTATTCATTTGGGAAACTTAGTCATATATCCATAAACATAAAAAGGAAAGAAAAAAACAGTAATTTAATCCCCCATTCAGAAATAGCCCCTTTTAGAGGTGGCTCAGTTTGTTGAATATCCAACTCTGGATTTCAGCTCAGATCATGGTCCTGGGGTCCTGGGATTGAGCCCTGTGTTGGGCTCCATGTGGGGAGTCTGCATGAGATTCTCTCTCCCTTTCACACACACTCTCTCTCTAAAATAAATAAATCTTAAAAGAAAAAAAAGGTAAGAAATATTCCCTTTTAATATTTGGTAGTTTTTCTCATACATACATGGGGGAAAGTATTGAACCATACCTCTCCATAACCAGCCCCTTTCATACAAAAATATATGATAAGCATTTTTCATATTTTAAATACTTTTAGAAACATTGTTGATAATAGCTTTATTGTAAAATTGTATGTTAATTTACTTAGGGTTTTACTTTTAGTGTGTATTTTAAATGGCACCCTGAAGAATTTTAAAAGGGTGCTAAAGATGATGGTAATTAAGATTGATGGCAGTATAGCTTTGCACATTATAATGATAACTTTCGGAAGTGGAAGGAAGGTCCGAATCAAAAGGAATGTGGAACTTTAAGGCTCAGGATGCATATTGCAAAAATAACCCCCAAAGAGTCTTCATGCAAATATCTCCCATTAAGTAGGTTGCCTTAATGGGAGTTGGTTTCTTTTGCTGTGCAAAAAGCAAAATTTTGGTGTACTTTATTGTTTGTTTTTGCTTTTGTTTCCCTTGCCTGAGGAAAAAAATGTTGCTCAGGCCGATGTCAAAGAAATTACTACCTTTGGTTTCTTCTAGGAGTTTTATGGTTTCACAATTATTTCTTTAATCCATTTTGAGTTTATTTTTTTGTATGGTGTAAGAAAGTTACCCAATTCCATGTAGTGGTCCAGTTTTCTCAACATTATTTATTCCCTGTTGTATATTCTTGCCTCTTCTGGCATAGATTAATTGACCCTATAATAATGGGTTTATTTCTGGCATAGTTTGTTCTTTTGATCTGTGTGTCTGTTTTTGTGCTGCTGCCATACTGTTTCGATTATCGTAACCTTGTAATATAGTTTGAAATCTGGAATTGCGATACCTTTAGCTTTGTGCTTCTTTCTCAAGATTGCTTTGGCTATTTGGGGTCTTTTGTCATTCCATACAAATTTTAGTATTATCTTTTCTAATTCTGTGAAAAAATGCTATTGATATTTTGATACAGATTACATTGAATCTGTGATTGCTTTGGGTACTGTAGACATTTCAGTAATACTCTTCTAGTTCATGACCATGGAATATCTTCTCATTTGTTTGTGTTGTCTTTAGTATCTTTCATTATTGTTATAGTTTTCAGAGTATAGGACTTCTAACTCCTTGGTTGAATTTATTCCTAGGCATCTTGTTCTTTTTGGTGCAATTGTAAATAGATTGTTTTCTTAATTTATTTTTCTGCTACTTCATTATTAAGGCACAGATATGTAACAGATTTCTGCATATTAATTTTGTATCCTTTGACTTTATTGAATCCACTTATAAATTTTATTAGTGGAATCTTTTTTTATTTATTTATTTTTTGGTTGGAGTCTTTAGGTTTTCTATATATCATATCATGTCATCTGCAAATAGTGAAAGTTTTACTTCTTCCTTACCAGTTTGGATGCCTCCTATTTCTTTTTCTTACCTAATGACTGTAGCTAGAACTTCCAATACTTTGTTGGATAAAAGTGGTGAGAGCGGATATCCTTGTCTTGCTTCTGATCTTGGGGGAGAAGCTCTCAGTTTTTCCCTTTGAGTATGATGTTAGCTGTAGGTTTTTCAAATATGGCCTTTATTATGTTGAGATATGTTCCCTCTAATCCACTTTGTTGAGGGTTTTTATTAGGAATGGATGTGGTATTTTGTCAAATGCTTTTTCTACATCTATTGAGATGATAATGTGGTTTTTATCCTTTCTCTGGTTAATGTGATGTATCATATTGATTGATTTGCAAATATTGAACCACCCTTGTATCCCTGGAATATATCTTACATGATCATGGTGAAAAATTTTTTAATGTATTGTTGAATTCAGTTTGTTAGTATTTTATTGAGGATTTATTGCATCTGTGTTCAACGGGGATAGGACCTGTAGTTTTCTCTTTTTGTATTTTCTTCGGTCTAAAATTTAGTTTGTAATTTTTACATTTATGTTTTGAGGGAGGTTGGTCTGGAGGTTTCTTCCCTTCTAGTGACTTATCTGGTTTTAATATTGTATAGTATCTATATAATACTGACCTCAAAGAATTAGACTGTTAGAATTCACCCTCCTTTTCAGTTTTCTAGAAGAATTTGTATATAATTGATATTGTTTCTTCTTTAAATATTCAGTACATTCCAGCAAACCAACCACTGCAGACTAGAGTTTTCTTCAAGGGAAGATTTTTAACTAGAAATTCAGTTTCTTTTAAAATATAAGGTAACTTCTTGAATGAGCTTTGGTAATTTGTCTTTTGGGAGAATTGTTCACTTAGTTTAAATTATCAAATTTATTGCCAAAATGTTGTTTGTAATGATCCCTGTTATCTTTTTAATAGCAGTAGTATCTATAATGAGGTCACCTCTCCCATTCCTGATACTGGTCATTTGTGTTTTCTTTCTTTTGATTAATTAAGCTCAAGGTTTATCATATTTATTGATATTCTTGAAGAATTTGCTTTTGATTTAATTTATTTTTACTTATTTTTCTGTTGTTCCTTTCACTTATTTACTCCAGTCTCTTATTTCTTTTCTTCCACTTAATTTGGGTTAAGTTTGCTTTTTCTGGGTTTTAAGGTAGAAACTAAGGTCATTGACTTGAGGCCTACTTTCTTTACTAAAAGAGATGCTTAGTACTCTAAATTTCTGTGTACTGCTTTTTGATATGTTGTTTTTGCATTTCATTCAGTTCAAAAACTTCATTATTTTCATTTTGGTTTCTTCTTTGAATCCATAGGTTAGTGTGTGATTTAATTAACAAATATTTGAAGATTTCCCAGGAAATATTTGTGTTTTTTGTTTTCTACTTTAATTCCACTGTGGTCAGAGAACACACATTATATGACTTGAATCCTCTTTAGTGTACTGAGACTTTCTTTATGACCCAAAATATGGTCTATCTTGATAAATATTTCATATGCAGTTGAAAACCATGTGTATTCTATGGTGTTGGGTGGAATGTTTTATAAATGTTGGGTCAAGTTGACCTCTAATATCTTTAGTGATTTTCTGTCTCTTACTGAGTATTGATTATGAATTATTTTCTACTTTTCCTTACAGTTCTATTAGTTTTTGCTTTATGTATTTTGAAGCTCAATTATTTGGAACATAAACATTTGGGATTATTACATCTTTTTAATGAGTTGACTTTTTATAATTATGAAATGACCTTCTTTATGCCTGGTAATATTCATTACTGATATAATCTACTTTTTCTGATACTAATATAACCACTCTTTCTTTTATCTAGTGCTAACATGATATATCTTTTTCCATTCTTTTACTTATAACCTATTTGTATCTCCATATTTAAAGTGCCTTTCTTATAGGCAACATATAGTTGGGTCTTGCATTTTTATCCAAACTTTATCTTTTATTGAAATATTTATATCACTTATAATTAATACGATTATTGATATGATTAGGTCTTGGTCATCTTGATATCCCATCTATTTTATTCTCTTCTATTCCCTTGAAAAACAGTATTTTTGTGATTCCATTTTTTTAATTCTTGGTTTTTAGCTGAAATTCTTTTTTTTTTTTTGTGATTTTAGTTGTTGTCTTGAGATGTATAATATACATGTTCAACTTAGCATAATGTACCTTGCAGTCATATTATACCAATTCACTGATAATAAAAGAACTTTACAATTGTATACTTACATTTCTCCCTTCTCAACTTTTGTCTGACTGTTATCATGTATCATTTTACATATGTTATAAACCCCACATTGCATCCTTAATTCTTTTTATTCAAATAGTTATATTTTTAGGAGATTCAACTATTAAGGGAAAAAAAGCCTTGTATGTTTACTGTACAGTTCCACTTTCTATTATTTTTCCTTCCTATGTATAGATCCATATTCTAATCTAACATTCCTTCTGCCTAAAAGACATTGTTCACATTTTTATAGTGTGAGTGAACTTGTAATGTATTTTTCAGCTTATATATTTATAAAATATCTTCATTTCTCCTTTATTTTTTAAAGATACTGTCTGTGAACATAGAATTCTACATTACAGGGTATTTTTTTTTTTTTTTCAGTATTTTAAAAGATGTGGCTCCACTGTCTTCTCACTTGCATTGTTTCCAACAGGAAATCCTCTATATGTAATGTTCTTTGGAATGCCTTTAAAAAAATTTTATTTTTAGCAGTTTTGAGCAATTTGGTCATGATATGCTTTGGTCTAGTTTTCACTTTTTTAATGCTTCGGGTAGTTTTGAGCCTTTTGGGTCTGTGTGTTTATATAGTTTTACTCAAGTTTGGAAACATTTCTGCCCGTTATTTCTAAAATGATTTTTTTTGTCCTTCCATTTTTCTTCTCTCCAAATATATATTAGGCTGCTTGCTTTGAATTGTCCTATAGCTCTCACTAATCATTTCTTCCTTTCTTTTCTTTCTTTCTTTCTTTTTTTTTTTTTTTTACTCTCTTCTCCCTGAGTTTCATTTTGAAAAATCTCTAATTACTGTGTTTTCAAGTTTGCTAACATTTTCTTTTGACATGGATAATATGCTGTTAATCCCATCCAGTGTATTTTCTTTTTATATGTTAGAGTTTTCATCTCTGGAAATTTTATGTAGGTCTTTTTTATATCTTTCCTGTCTGTATTTAACTTTTTGATCATATGAAATACAGTCCTTACTTAATTACAGTTAGAACTTAATGTTCTTGACTGCTTATTCTAATGAGTGTCAGTTCAGGGTCAGTTTTGATTATTTTCTGCATTATGGCTTATGTTTTCCTGCTTCTTTATATGCTTGATAATTTTTAATTACATGTCAGGTATGAAGTTTATTTTGTTGGGTGATGGATGTTTTTGTAGGTCTGTTCTAAATGTACAGTTAAGGCACTTGGAAATAGTTTGTTTCTTTTCAGTCTTGCTTTACAATTTGTTACATGAAACCAGAGAAATGCTTGGTGTGGGGCTTGATTATTTCCTCTGCTAAGGCAAGACCCTTCTTTATCCTCTACTCGACGTCCTGTGAACTAGGAGTTTCTTCAGTCTGGCTGGTAGGAAGGGGTGATATCCCTGTGTTTCTGTGAGTATAGAGCAGCTTGGATCTTCCCCTGACCTCAGGTAGTTTCTTTATTTGCATGTGCTGATCAGTTACATGTGCGAATACCTGATAGAGACTCTCTTCTTTGCTCTTTCTTTCTCCTTCCACAGCTCTCTTTTCTCCATTACTCTGGGAATCTCCACCAAGGTTCTCCCTTCCTACAACGTTATCATATGGCTCTTCTCATTTGTTTCCTCTCCCCCAGGAGAACAGTCTCTTGTGATCTGATGCCCAATTTTTTGAAATATTGTTTCACATATTTTGTCTATATTTTGGGTTGTTTTAGGCAGCAGGATAAATCTGGCCTCTTTTACTCAGTCTTGGCTGTCCTAGAAGTCAAGCCTTTTAACTTTGGCTAATTTTCTATTTTAAAACACTTAAAATTTTAAATAGAAAAATTCATCCATCTTTGCCTTAACGGCTTCTGTCTTTGGTGTCATGCTTGAAACACTTCTGTGTTTGACGGCTTATAAAATACTTACCTATATTTTTTCAATGTCTTTGACTGCCTTATTTTTATATTCAGATGTTTTGAATATACATTATATTATAGACAATTCGGAAAATAGCTAATTTGGAGGCAGAAACCCCTGAAGTGCCTCAACAGACACATGGCCAGTACCCATCTTAACCTGTTTCCTGTTCTGCATTTTGCTATCCCTTCATTGTTTATATAGTTGTAATCCTAGGGTATATGTCATTTACCATGTTCATTCAGTACATTTTCCATCTTCCTATATAACCTTTATAGTTGTATCTTAATGACTGAATTATATTTCATCCAATGAGTACACTGCAATTAGTGCAATTATGCTAGCTTTACCTATATTGCTAAACATTTGAGTTATTTCTTCTTAAATAGAGTATATGAAACATAATCTGGCAGGCATTTTCAGGGAATCTTAATTTTGCCTACTTTTTTTTTTTTTTTTTTGCCACTGTGGACAGAGATGCGGGTACAGTTCCTCTCTCGCTGTGTCATTGCTTCCACCTCCGGGCCTAAACCAGTACCCTCTGGGCATCCCTGTCTGTGTGCAAATGAGAAGGAAATAAAAACATGAGTTTCAATAGCCAAACTATGGAAAGAACCTAGATGTCCATCAACAGACGAATGGATAAAGAAGATGTGGTATATATACACAATGGAATACTATGCAGCCATCAAAAGAAATGAAATCTTGCCTTTTGCGACGATGTGGATGGAACTAGAGGGTATCATGCTTAGCGAAATAAGTCAATCGGAGAAAGACAACTATCATATGATCTCCCTCATATCAGGGAGAT